>NC_044976.1:172866661-173166661 GCF_008728515.1 Papio anubis
CCATTCTCCTGCCTCAGCCTCCCGAGTAGCTGGGACTACAGGCGCCCACCACCTCGCCGGGCTATTTTTTTGTATTTTTTTAGTAGAGACGGGGTTTCACCGTGTTAGCCAGGATGGTCTCGATCTCCTGACCTCGTGATCCGCCCGTCTTGGCCTCCCAAAGTGCTGGGATTACAGGCTTGAGCCACTGCACCTGGCTTGTGTTTTGTTTTTTAGAGACAGAGTCTTGCTCTGTTGCCCAGGCTGGAGTGCAGTGGCCGGATCTCAGCTCACTGCAAGCTCCGCCTCCTGGGTTCACGCCATTCTCCTGCCTCAGCCTCCCGAGTAGCTGGGACTACAGGCGCCCGCCACTGCGCCCGGCTAGTTTTTTGTATTTTTTAGTAGAGACGGGGTTTCACCGTATTAGCCAGGATGGTCTCGATCTCCTGACCTTGTGATCCGCCCGTCTCGGCCTCCCAAAGTGCTGGGATTACAGGCTTGAGCCACCGCGCCCGGCATACTATACACTTTTTCCTCCCTCAAACTAAATTTATATTTGTGTTGTTTTAAGTACTTTTTCTTAGTCATTAATTGTACCTGTTGTTTTTAGGCATTTTGACTTCAAACTTTCATATTAAAGTATTGAACATTTTGCATAGCACAGTAAACCTGTAGGGCTTTTGTGTGTGTGTGTGTGTGTGTGTGCACGCATGTGTGTGTGTGTGTTGATCTCTAGTTTTATACCATGAAAGTCTGAAAAGAGATTATAATCTCTATCTTCTTAAATTTGTTTCGACTTGTTATGCGACCAAGTTGTGATCTCTCCTGGCTACTGTTCCATATGCAGTTGAAAGGGTGTGTATTTAAAATTATTGGATGGCATGATGTTTAAATAAATAGACAATTCTCAAAAGAAGACAAAAAAGTAGACAACAAACATAGGAAAAAAATGTTCAGGAGCACTAATTATCTGGGAAATGAAAATTAAAACCACAATAAAATACCACCTTACTTTTGAAAGAATAGCTATAATTTAGAAATGCAAAAATAGTGTGTGTTGGTGTGGATGTGGTAAAAAGGGAACTCTTACACTGCAGGTAAGAATGTAAACTAGTATAACTGCTGTGGAAGACAGCATGGAGATTCCTTAAGGAACTAAAAGTAAAAACACCATTTGATCTAGCAATTCCATTACTGGGTATCTGTCCAAGGGAAAATAAGTCATTATATGAAAAAGACACATGCACATACATGTTTATAGTAGCACAGTTAGTGACTACAAAAATATGGAACCTACCTAAGTATTCCTCAAAGAATGGGTGGATCAAGAAAATATCGTATATATACACCATGGAATACTGCTAAGCCATAAAACAGAATGAAATAATGATATTCACAGCAACCTGGATGGAGTTGAATGTCATTATTCTAAATAAAGTAACCTAGGAATAAAAAATCAAACATTGTATGTTCTCAATTATAAGTGAGAGTTAAGCTATGAGGATCAAAGGGATAAGAATGATATAACGGATTTGGGGGACTGAAGAGAAGACTGGGAAGTGGATGAGGGATAAAAGACTAAATATTGGGTATAGTATACACTGCTTGGGTGACAGGTGCACCAAAATCTCAAAAATCACTACTAAAGAACTTATCTATGTAACCAAAAACCACCCTTTCCTCAAAAACTATTGAGATAAAATATTTAAAACGGAGAATTTTTTGACAGAAAACAAAACAAAGCAAAATGAAACCTCTTGGACTGTAAGGTTTCTGCTGAGGAAACTTCTCTTAGTCTAACAGAAACTTCCTATGTGTGACTTAATGTTTTTGTCTTGCTGTTTTTAGAATTATTTCTTTGTCTTTAACTTTTGATAGTTTGAGGATTATTACTAGAATATTCTGAGTTAGATTTACGAATTTTCCTTTACTAGTGAATTTTATACTTTCACATGTTTCTATGTTAATTATTATCGTCCTTTTGTTTCAGTTGTAGCACTCTCAATCATTTCTTCTAAGGCTGGTCAAGTGCTGATGAATTCCCTCAGCTATTTCATGGCTGGAAAGGTCTTCATTTATCTCTCGTTTCTGAAGCATAGCTTTGCTGGATATAGTCTTTTGGGCTGACTTTTTTTTTTTTTTTTTTTTTTTTTTTTTTTTTAGTACTTTAAATATAATGTCCTAATTCTCTCTTAGACTGTAAGGTTTTTGCTAAGAAATCTTCTTTGAGTCTGATGGAAATTTCCTCATGTGTGACTTGATTGTTTTCCTTTGCTATTTTTAGAATTATTTCTTTGCCTTTAACTCTTTATTGCTTGAGTATAATGTGCCTTAGAGAGGATTCTTTTGGGTTTAATCCAATTATATACCTTTGAGCTTTTTAATCTGGATGTTCCTATCCATATAATGAATTGACTGTGGTTTTGGTTCAGTAGTGAGGTCTCCCCGTGCAGTTTCATTAGGTGTAATCTTCAGTGAAGACTATAATTGCCCCAGTGACCTAAGATTCAGGAGTTTGTGATGGCAGTGGAATTGTTTCATTGGGAGCAGAAGCTAGGCTGATTGTCATGTCAGGTGCTTGCAGACGCAAATGGCCAAAAGGCTATTTTGTGGCCCTCTGGGTGGGCTGTGGCTGCCCACAAGCTGACTGCTGGGCCAGGCTTGAACACACATAGCATAGCCAACCTGAAGACTGTAACTATGTCTATTGGGGGACAGGACTGCCACCAGACTGGATGTTGGGCTGAGTGTGTGCAGGCATAGCAGTACCTGGTGGCCTTCTTGTGGTCTGTCTTCAGGAGAAGGGTCACTCCTAGACAGCTGTCAGGCTAAGAATGAGGGTAAGTAGGCATGATTGGGCCATGTGGCATTGTGACAGTTTCTCTGCAGGGATGAGGCTGCCCCAGATGGCTGTGAAACCAGATGCAGGAGGATGCAGATGCCGTGGGAGCTCTTTGGGCTTGCCACAGTCTGTCTAGCCACTGACTGGCTGTTGGTATGTACATGAGTGGATTAGGATGCGGCAGGCCTGGGTGTATCTGAAGCAATCTGGGGTGAGGCTATGCCAGTTATAGGACCTGGTGCTGGGCTAAGTAGACATGTATATGTGCAGCAGGCTGGGCTGACTAGTGACTTCTGTACTATGCAGGCCCACCAGTTCACTGGGGTAGTGGTATGTTGCATAGGTTTAGAGGCTGGGGTCTTGATCCTTTCATCTGTCCTAGGCTCCAGGCAGCTGGGGAAGTGGTATTACAGGCACTTGTGTGAATCTGGGAAAATTATACTGAAACCTTACGTATGGAGAGGGTCAGTTGCTCCTAGCCCCTAGGATAGGACACACTCTAGTAGTGGTTTCTGTTTCAAGATGGCACTGAGCCATAGCAGCTTAGGATGTGGGAATCAGGGGTGCTGAAGGCAGACTTCTACTTTGAGGCAATGTAGCTGCATGAATTCTCACCTACTCTCCAAACAGTATCTGGGGACTTTGAGAGCTTGGGAACTCTAATGAAGCAGAAATTGCTAGCATTCATGGCAACAACAAAAACCACTAGGGATGTCTATTATATCTAGAGATCTTCAGTAAGAAGTCCCTTCTGCCTTCAAGCCAATTCCAGCAAGAGAGACAGTGTGGCAGAGGAAGAATACCTTGCTCCCTTCTTTATGGTCCTATCCTAGGCTTTTGTGATCACTGTTCTCTGAGATTTCACTGTTCTCCTAGTTCTCTCTAGTATACTTCTTCAGTCACTCTAATAAAAATATCATGGTTTTTTTTTTCTTCTTTTGGTTGTTTTTTATGAGGAATATGAGCATAAGGTAAGTCTAGTCAGCCACTTTGCTGATGCCCCTCTTAAAATTCTAATCATAGTAAGTTATCATTTTGAATTGCTACAACATTATTATGCTACCACAGTTTCTGCAGATCCTTCTTGTACATTTTTACATTTCTGCCTATCAGTTACTATCATAAACTATCTAGCCCTCCATAACCTATATATTTGAAAAATACCTATGGAATTGGGGCCCCAGGTTAGACAAGAAATGAGGAATACAATAAAGAGACTAAAGCTAACAAATAAACCGATCTTCACCATTAATATACTACTGTGCCTCTTTCCAATTTTGAATAGTTTTCTTTTTCTGTGTTACTGTGATTGAGATATTGAAAGCTGAGCTTCATCTGGATTTTACATCACCTGACATTAGGTTTACGGAAAATTTTACCTATACTAAACTCCCATGTATATTTAATGCATATGGCTATGTGAAAGGCTTCCAGACTGAAAACCTCCTTAAAAAGGCAAGCAGCTGAATGTTCTTCAACAAAAGATGCCTTTATACAATATTACTATTTATTTTCCTATAGAATTTTTTATAGCTGATTAGTGTCCAATTGTATGTGCATGGATATGTATATGCCTAATTTTTTTGTCCATTTATCATTTGAGGGACACTTATGTTGATTATATATCTTATCTGCTGCAATAAACATGGGACTTGAACTCTCTCCTCAACATAATGATTAGACATAAAAAAAATGGAAATTCTGTCATTTGTGACAACATGGATGAACCTGGAAAACTTTTGTTAAATGAAATAAGCCGGGAACAGAAAGAAAAATACTGCATGATCCCACTTATATGAAGAATCTTAAAAAGTTGACTTTATCCAAACAGAGAGTAGAACCATGTTTACTAGAGGCTACAATAGGTCGGGAGGAGTGAAGATTGAGTAGAATGTGGTCAATTGATACATATTTACAGTTAGATAGGAGGAATAGGTTGGCAAGATCCACTGTACAGAATGGTGACTGTAGTTAATTACAATATATTGCATACTGAAAAATGCTAAGAGAGTGATGTTAATTTTCCTAACCACAAAATTTGTCTTTTTTTAATTATACCTCAAGATTCTAGGGTACATATGCACAACGTGCAGGTTTGTTACATGTGTATACATGTGCCATGTTGGTGTGCTGCACCCATTAACTCGTCATTTACGTTAGGCATATCTCCTAATGCTATCCCTCCTCCCTACCCCCAACCCACGACAGACCCTGGTGTGTGATGTTCCCTACCCTGTGTCCAAGTGTTTAATTCCTACCTGTGAGTGAGAACATGTAGTGTTTGGTTTTCTGTCCTTGTGATAGTTTGCTCAGAATGATGGTTTCCAGCTTCATCCACGTCCCTTCAAAGGACGTGAACTCATCCTTCTTTATGGCTGCATAGTATTCCATGGTGTATATGTGCCACACTATCTTAATCCCGTCTATCATTGATGGACATTTGCATTGGTTCCAAGTCTTTGCTATTGTGAATAGTGCCACAAGAAACATATGTGTACATGCGTCTTTATAGCACGTGATTTAAAATCCTTTGGGTATATATCCAGTAATGGGATGGCTGAGACAAATGGTATTTCTAGTTCTAGGTCCTTGAGGAATGGGCAAAAACAGGAAGCATTCCCTTTGAAAATTGGCACAAGACAGGGATGCCCTCTCTCACCACTCCTATTCAATATAGTGCTGGAAGTTCTGGCCAGAGCATTCAGGCAGGAGAAAGAAATAAAGGGTGTTCAATTAGGAAAAGAGGTAGTCAAATTGTCCCTGTTTGCAGATGACATGATTATATGCTTAGAAAACCCCATTGTCTCAGCCCAAAATCTCCTTAAGTTGATTAGCAACTTCAGCAGATCTCAGAATACAAAATGAATGTGCAAAAATCACAAGCATTCCTATACACCAGTAACAGACAAACAGAGAGCCAAATCATGAGTGAACTCCCATTCACATTTGCTTCAAAGAGAATAAAATACCTAGGAACCTAACCACAAAGATTTTAACTGTGTGGGTGCACTTTTCAATTAGCTGTATTTAACAATTCCACAATATATTTATAATGCAAAACATCATGTTGCACACAATAAATGCAATTTTAGATATCATTTTAAAATAAATACATTTGAAAAACACTTTCTCTAGACTTTTGATTTCCATTTCAACAAATCTGTGTCATTTTTGGTTACTTAAATGTGTATTTATTTGGTCACATGATTTTTGTTTGTTTGTTTGTTTAATTCTAGGAAGAAGAATGCCAGCTGAGATCACAAGGACAACTGAAGGAATTTAAAACAAAAATACCCCAAACTGGGCATTATGTGATTGTGTTGTATGAGAGATAAACTCTACTAAGTGTGTGTTAGACAAGTCCCCATAAATTACACAAGGTAATGAGGAACACACACACACATTGGTGAAGTTATGCATGAGTTCATAGATCACCTGTGCAGCAGCAGTCAGGCTCAGTACCCTAAGGTCTGAACCTCTGCTGTTGATCCAAATTGCTTCCCAATTGAGATGACTCAAGAGTAGAGAATATGATTGGTAAAAAATTTATACAATAATGAAATAATGGGTCAAAAATATAAATGTTAATTATAAATATGATTAAGAAAATACTTAAAATTGAATATTATTAACCGTATTTTTGAGGACTTTAAAGCCATATTATTTTAAAACTTCCCTGTTCTACACATTCCAAACAAATAAAATTGAGAGAAAAATAGTGACTTCAATTATACTTTTTATTTTAAAATTAGATCCGGCAACTCTGTAATTAATATGATTCAATTGTTTGACTGTTTCATTGCTTAGAACATAAACTAAAAATAAAAATTGTTTTATTCATTATCCTTGAGTTAAAAGCATAACTGCCGAGACTTTTAAAAAAGTTTCTTTGGTTATCTTAACATATTTTGGAAAACCAACAACAACAAGAACAACAACAAGAAACACTTGTGATCATAGGGAAAAGTAATATACTTTAATTATTAAAATTCTTTTCTATGCACAGGTGGTGTTTATTTATTTAATATTACCCATTTGGATTTGTAAGAGCTATAGCAATATCTTTTAATTAAATACATGGCTGCACTTAATACTTTCTACCTATTATACTTTCTACCTATTTTTTCTCATTTTTTTATATACTTATGCAAATATAATTAATATAATGGAATGAACTAATGATATATAATAATTCTTAACTTATAAAATATTTATCACTCTTAAACAAATTTGTATTTCTTTATAATTACTTTAGTAAAAAATATTTTAGTAGTAAAAGTTTTAAGAATCTTGATACTCAAGGGAAAATATGCATTTAGGAGATAAATAAGGATTAAAAACCCAAATTGACAGAATTAAAAAAATTTTTCCTCAGGGTTAACATATGCCATTTGTTGAGAAGCTAAAAACAGAGTTTGCAATAAAAATAGTCTAATATCACATTACTTCACAGAGAACCTTTATTAATAAATATCAAATATGCCCCCAAAATGTATTAGTAAACCATTCTAGTTTTCTTACAGAAAATAATATATTTCCAGTGATAAATTTGTGTCTTAAATAGAACAGTAAAATTTGATCCAAGAATGAAATCAACCTAGATATTTATAATCATATAATCTATATGTAAGTGATTTCTGTTTTATTGTAATAGTGAATTACTAATGTTTCTGCCACAGTTTGAGATTTGCAAATTTTCCTAAAAATCTTTTTAATATTTGCATCAAAATTATGACCTTTCCACATGTCAATACTGTTTATAATATGTGAAATAACTTGTCTGACTCTGTGTTGTTATAAAGGAATACCTGAGCAATTAATCAATTTATAAAGGAAAGATATTTATTTGACTCACAGTTCTTGTTTTTTGTTTTGTTTTGTTTTTGTCTGTTTGTTTGTTTGTTTGACAGAGCCTCACTCTGCCACTCAGGCTGGAGTGCAGTGGCACGATCTCAGCTCACTGCAACCTCCACCTCCCGGGTTCAAGTAATTCTTGAGTCTCGGCTTCCTGAATAGCTGGGATTACAGGTGTGTGCCACCACATCCAGCTAATTTTAGTAGAGAAAGGGTTTCACCACGTTGGCCAGGCTGGTCTCAAATTCCTGATCTCAAGTCATCTGCCCAAAGTGCTGGGATTACAGGTGTAAGTCACTGCACCTGTCCTGGCTCACAGTTTACCATGCTGTACAGGAAGCATAGCTCTGGTGAGGGCCTCAGGATGCTTCCACTCATGACACAAGGCAATGGGGAGTTAATATATGCAGAGACCACATGATGAGAGGGGAGGCAAAAGAGAGGAGACGGAGATGCCAAGCTCTTTTTAAAAATCGGTTCTCACAGAACCTAATAGTAGAGCAAGAACTCACTCATTACTTCAAGGATATCACCAAGACATTCATGCAAGTTCTGGCCTCATGATCCAAACATCTTCCATTAGGCATTCCCTTCAACACTGAAGATTAAATTTCACCATGAGATTTGGAGGGTATTAATATCAAAACTATATCATAGCATGAGCTGGTTAGAAATTAAAAATATTGCTGTAAAATTAAAAATTTCTGGAAGGGTATATGTATAGCCTATACTAATATTAAAATAATTATACTTATAGTTTATGCAGTTTTACTCTTCTCAAAAACCTTATACATATATATTGCATTTAATCTTTACATGGTTTTCTATGTTTAATGTATTTTCCCAAGGCATTTAATAAAGTTTGAACAGGTTAAAAATAGATGTGATTACATAGAGACCAACTATGTATTACTTGTATTTACTAGTCTTAGTACTGTAATTTCAATGTCATAGCACCATGTAATTATCAAATGCCTTGCCTTCGTATGTTCCATTTCTTTCTTTATTTCAAGGTCTTCAATCTCTTCCTTTCATTTGTGAAGAAACACCAGAAGTGATCCTCCTTCTCAGCAAGTCCAAGCAGCCCAGAAATTTTAAATAAGACATTCTTGACAAGATAATTGCAAAATAAATAAATAATGCAACTTTTTGAAGCTCTCTACAAAATTAGTAACAATAACAAAACAATAGGTATATTTTTCCAGGAATATAATAGAACTGAAAATGTCAATAAAAATTTTTTTGGTCAGGCTCGGTGGCTCACGCGTGTAATCCCAGCACTTTGGGAGGCCAAGGCGGGTGGATCACCTGAGGCCAGGAGTTCGAGATCATCCTGGCTAACATGGTGAAACCCGTTCTCTACTAAAAGTATAAAATTGCTGGGCATGGTGGCACGCACCTGTAATCCCAGCTACTCGGGAGGCTGAGGCAGGAGAATTGCTTGAACCAGGGAGGTGGAGGTTGCAGTGGGCTGGAATTGTGCCATTGCGCTCCAGTCTGGGTGACAGAGTGAGACTGTCTCAAAACAAAAGAAAAAAAAGTTGACAAAATTGTACTGAAAGAAATACTTTTTTTGTTTGATTGAGAGGGAAAAAATGTTGTTTTTACTTGTATCATTGATGTAGTTCAGATTTATAAAGGGTTTTGATGCCTCATCTTATACAGAATGTAGTTTATATATATTCATAATAGAATAAGATTTCTTTGTGGATATCTACTATCTTAAAGTTATCCTCACCATAGGATAATAAAATTCAATAAACCTGAATGATATTTTCCTTTTCTAAATAAAATACTATATCTAGTTGTAGTTTTACTTTAATTATTAATAGATGCTATATATGAAGTTATTTTGACTCTCTGCTCCTCCCATTCGACAGACAGCCACATCTCATGCAGCACCAGCTGCATCCATGAAACACCATAATGAAAGTGAAGGCTGAAGTAAACAAATTTGGCCATATCGAGGACCTGGTCACACATAAACCAATCTCTCTTCAACCACCTCTCCCCACCACCACCACCACCACACATACACCCATCCCGGATTTGGTAAGTAACTCCATGAATTGGCACTCTCTAACTGGCAATGAGATTAAGTTTTCAGCTCCCACATACTAGTGAGGATATGCAGCATTTGCCTTTCTGTGCCTGGCTTTTTCACTTGACATAATGTCCTGCAGTTCCATCCATGTTGCTGCAAATGATCCAACATTATCTTTTTTGTGGTTAAATAGCATTCCATTGTGTGTTTGTGTGTATATAATATATAATACATAACATAATATACATATTATATATAATAGATAATATACATAAATATTATATTTTATATAATATATGTGTATATATACATGCAATATATATATATGTTATATATATAAGGTTTTATATATAGGTTTTATATGTGTTTATATATATTATATATATAGCCTACATATATGATGTTATATATAAAGGGTTTTATATATAGGTTTTATATTTTTATATGTTTTATATATAGTTTATATATATAACCTCACATATATAAAACACCTCATATATATTTTGTATATAGCCTATATATATGTAAAGCCTCACATATAGGTTAAATATGTGTGTGTTTCTGTGTATATACATTTTATATATAAATTATATGTAAAACCTCATATATATATACACACACACACACACTCCCACACATATATAGATATGAGGTTTACTTCATCCATTTGTTCACTGATGGATGCTTAGGTTGATTCCCTATCTTTCCTACTGTGAATAGTGCTACTATAAATATGTGATACGATAGCTTTTTTTGGTTTTGACTTGCCTGTCCCTCATGATTAGTGATATTGAACACATTTGTACATACTGTTTGGCCATTTGTGTATCTTTTTTGAAAAAAATCTATATTTAGTTTTCTAATTTTAAAATCAGTTTTTTGTGTGCATGTGTGTTACTGAGTTGTGAGAGTTCCTAATGTATTTTAGATATTAACTCATGAGATATATGGTTTGCAAATATTTTCTAACGATACACATCCTGCCTTTTTCATTTTGTTGTTTCTTTTGCTGTGCATAAGCTTTTTTGGTTTAATATTCTCACTTGTTTTTTGGTTCGGTATTTTATTTAGTTGTATTTTTCCTTTGCTTGTCTGATTTTTTTGTGTCATATTCAAACAATCATTGCCAATGCCATTGTTAAGTGTCAGACAACCTAAGGAAAAATATACTTTTTTTTCAAATACGATATGCAAAATGAATAAAACCACTAAGTGTAAGGCCTCACCATGTATTTCATTCTAGAGTGTTGATGTCACGCTTTACGTTTAGGATTTTTATTCATTTTGAGTTGATTTTTGTATATGGTATAAGATAAGGGTCCAAATTTATTGTTTTGCAGGTAGATATCCAGTTCTCTTGGCAAAATTTAATGGAGAGACTATCCTTTTCCCATTGTGTATTCTTGGTGCTCTTGTGAAAAAAAATGGTTGACTGTATAGGCTTAGGTTTATTTCTGAGCTCTCTATTGTGTTCCATTAGATTATATGTCTGTTTTATGCCAGTAACGTAATTTTTTAAAAAAAAATCACAACAGGTTATATGATTTGGTTTTGTTTCTCCATTCAAATCTCATCTTGAACTGTAATCCCATAAACACCATGTGTGGTGTTAGGGTCCTGGTGGGAGGCAATTGAATCACGGGGCTGTTTCCCCCATGGTATTCTCCTGAGTAAGTTTTCACGAGGTCTGATGGTTTTATAAGGAGCTTCCCCCTTCATTCAGCTCTCATTCTTCTCTTCCCTGTCGCCATGTAAAGATGGGTGTGTTTGCTTCCCCTTCCACCACGATTGTAAGTTTCCCAAGTCCTCCCCAGCCCTTAAGAACTGTGATTCAATTAAGCCTCTTTCCTTTGTAAATTACCTAGTCTTGGGTATTTCTTCATAGCAGCATGAGAACAAACTAGTAAAATAGATTTATAAAATAATTTGAAATTAAGAAGTGTGATGCCTCCAACTTTGTTTTTCTTTTTCAAGATTGCTATGGCTTTTCAAGGCCTTCTGGTGTTCCATATGAAATTTAGAATTTAAAAAAAAATTCTGAAAAAATTGTTATTGGGATTTCCATAGGGATTACATTTGCTCAGTATACTGCTTTGCATAGTATGAACGTTTTAACAATATTAATTCTTCCAATATGAAGACGGGGTATATTTCCATTTATTTTTGTCCTTTTAGATTTTCTTTCATTAATGTTTTATAGTTTTAAATGTACATATTTTTCCTCACTTTCTTCATTAAATTAATACATCTGTATTATTTTTGATGCTATCTTAAATGGGATTGTTGTCTTGATTTCCTTTTTGAGTAGATATTTGTTTACATAAACAATGGTTTTTGTATGTTGATTTTGTATCCTTCAATTTTAATAAATTTGTGTGCATGTGGCATCTTTATTTGGCTTGGGCATCAGGGTGATTCTGGCCTCAAAATTCATTTGGAAGTATTCTCTCTACTTCAATTTTCTGAATATTTAAGAGAAACTGGTATTGTTTCTTTTTTGAATGCTTGCTAGAATTCACCCATGAAGCCATCTGGTCTTGTGCTTTTCTTTCTTGGGAGATTAAAAAAAAAAAAAATTAACTAGTTTAATCTCCTAGTTTTATATTGCTTTAGTCACATTTTCTGTTTCTACTTGATTCAGGTTTTTTGTTTCAAGACATTTAGCAACCTCTCTAGGTTATCAAATTTGTTGGCATGTAAGTGTTCAGTGCTGTTGGTTATAATTCTTCTTATATATGAGGCATCCTTTGTAATGCCTGATTTTATTTTGAGTATATTTTATTGATCTAAATAAAGCTTTATCAATTGAATTTATTTTTTTCAAAAAAACAACTCTTAGTTTCAATGACTGTTTTTTTTCTTTTCTATTTTTATTGAATTTATTTTGTACTATTTTTTAAAATTATTTCCTTACTTATGCTATATTTGAGTTTTGTTTCTTATTTTTCTATCCCTTGAGGTATAAAGTTGGGTTGTTTATTTGAGATATTTCTTCTTTTAATGTGGTTGTTCATATCTATAGAATTTCCTCTTGGTACTACTTTTGCTTCATCCCGTCAGTTTTGGTAAGCTGTATTTTTTATTTTATCTAATGTTTAAAAGGCCTCTTTGTTGTGTGGGTCCCAGGGGATGCATAAATGCCCCTTGCCATTGTTTCCCAAAGTTAGTGGATTTAGAAGCTAGTCCCTCAGTTGGCAACCATAAAATCTGGTGTGTGAGATATGTGAACAATACCCTTCACTACTCAGTGCAAGGCTGGGAATTAGAAATCCACCTCCCCTTCAATTGTGAGGCATTGTGCCTGGGGTGGTGTTTGTGGCACAAGAATGGTTCAGCTTTTTGTTATACTACTGTTTCCTGGCCTCCATAAATTTAGATGACATATAAGCTGTTAATCTTGCTACAGGTCCCTGTATAAGGTAAATTATATGCTAGAAGATAAACTGCTCCAAAGTCTAATAATTAAATTTTGAATGTTTTCAGGTATAGTCTTTATGGTCATTTTATGCATCTTCATGTATTCCAAGTGGCTTTTTCTCAGCTTTTTTTTTCTGTTTTGTTTTGTTTTCTGGCCTGGTTGTCTCTTAAAAATCTAGCTCATTGACATTTAGCTTGTTGCTTTCATGAAGTCACCAGCCTCCTATTAATTGCTTACAAAATTTCCACTGTTTTCAACAGTGTCCTTATGCCTTAAATTTCACATGATCCCTTCTACATAAAACTTACTCTCTTGGCGTGTGCATCAAAACTTTCTCTTTTTACTACCTTCCTTTTTAACTTGTGTAAAACTTTTGTACCACTGCTGTATATGTGGGGCATGGGGAAATCCAATGGTATAATTGGAGTATAAAGTTATAATTGACTGATAATTGGTATATAAAGTATAATTGAGGTATAAAGTTAGGTTGTTTATTTGAGATCTTTCTTCTTTTAATGTGGCTATTTATATCTATAAAATATAAAATGGTATAATTGTCTCAGATACATCTCTGCGTTATAATGATGGTACTGGGGAAGAATAGTAGCTTGTGGTTCTCTCAGCTTGTCTCTCTTGGCATAAAATCTATTGAATGAATGACGTTAAGTGAAGATGGTTGGGCCTCAGTGCTCTTGGTTGGCTGTGCCTAGAGTAGAGCTTCCTCTTCAGAAGTGGAGTGTAAAGTGGGCAAAAGGTGTTGCAAATCTCTCACCCTCTTTTGGCTGAAATAGAGCTTCTGCAATACAGAGCTGAGGAGAATAAAAAATGCTGTTATCCTTCCACTCCTGGAGAGATACTGTAGTCCTAGACTGGTACCAGAATGGCAAGATAGTTCTGTAATATTGCCTATACAAACTTGAGTAGGGAGTCCAGCAACATAAGCTGTTTGGTTATATTTAAAGAACAGTGTGTTACAGGTGCCACAGCCACTTGATGGTCTTGTCAAGATTTAGTACATTTTCTTCAATAAATATTTATGTATTTGCTGTTTGTCATTAGGACATTCAGAAATATTAAATATTTGCTTTTTAAATAAGTTTCATCAGTTATGGTTGCCTCTCGGGAAAGGTATGCCATTCCAGACTTTATTTAAAACATTTTATATTTTTCAAAAAAAAAACATACCATAAAAAATAAAATTCTCATTGTTATATTTGAGTAATCATGTGTACAATATATATTGCAGAATGAGCAACTCTACACTACATCATGGTATTCTGTGGATATTAAATAATGAAATACATATAAAGTTATCTAACACAGGACTGCATAAAAGTGGTTCTTCATAAATTTTTCCTGTTTCTGAATCAAATTGGGAGATATTTTGTGATTATAATAAATTTTAAATTCAAAATAGGTTTAACAATGATTTTTTTCAATTTTCTGTCCTGTCAAAAAAGAAAAAATGTTTGTAGAAAAATATTCCAAAAATTACAATATCTCATACTTAATATACAGTATAAATCATGTTCAGTTATATATGTTTTATATCAATAACTATTTTAATGCTAATGTTGAATATGTATATTCATGTATTTGTTATTTAATTCTTGAAAAAAGCATTTATCTAGTGTTTTTAATTTTTTTTTTTCTTTTTTTGAGATGGAGTCTTACTCTGTTGCCCAGGCTGGAGTGCAGTGGTGTGATTTCGGCTCACTGCAAGCTCCGCCTCCTGGGTTCATGTCATTCTCCTGCCTCAGCCTCCCGAGCAGCTAGGAGTACAAGCACCCTCAACCACGCCCGGCTAATTTTTTGTATTTTTAGTAGAGACGAAGTTTCACCTTGTTAGCCAGGATGGTCTCAATCTCCTGACCTTGTGATCCACCCGCCTCGGCCTCCCAAAGTGTTGGGATTACAGGCGTGAGCCACTGTGCCCAGCTAGTACTTTTAATTTTTATTGACTCTTCAATGAACCATGTAGGTGAAAGCAATAAAAGCCTTTAATATCATGGGTGCCAGTATCCTCTTACTTTCACCTTATACTTGATGTATTTGAGTCCCATCTTGTTCCTGATCTCTAAAGTTGCCTGTAATTTTTCTCTGTCGTTTGGTTTTGTGCAGTGACTTAGGTGATTCTGCTTCACAATAGGCAATTATTACCTACATAACTGATATTCACTTATTGGGCTTTTCTCACTTTTTCCTATTTAGGAGATTCCTTTTTAATCCTGGTTTCCCTTAAACTACCATGAGAAGAGGTTAAAAAGTTAGACTCTTATATGCACAACTCTACAACCTAAATACCACTTTCCATGCATTTCAAACTGTTATAAACCAAAACAAATTTTAAATGACATTTCTTTTATTATTTTAATAAATATATTTGCAGTACAGTTCTCAAATGGCCCTAGGTGACCATGCTTTCCTCCCATCTTCTTACTCATAGTACTTAGAATAACTGTAGGATGCTCAGGAAAGGCAAAATTCTGAGATAAAGAGAAACTATTTGAAAAAGCTGAGGTTTTGATCCTGTCCCTCCTAAAATAGAATGTCCTACAATGCTTGTCCAGAAAGTGACCCTTCCTTCAGGTCATAAAACGCAGGACAGACTGCTTTTATGTCCCTCAGCTGCAGAGCATGTGGGATACACAAAGATGAGATTGTATCCATCCTGGGCAGCTTTTCTGAGCCTTTGGGGATTATCTTGCGATAAACTCTATGCTTCTATTATCCCTGCCTGCCTACCTACCTTTAAGTAATAGACCTGTTTTATATGACTTATTATTTGTTAGTATTCTATCTTACTGGATTAAGGCAAAGAGTAAAATTGCTGCCCAAGATGCAAGTGGGCTAATGCATTTGAACTCCTATTCCTGGTGACTGGCATAGTGATAACCTTTTCTATCCTCCATAAAATGGGTGTCCTCCTTGGGTCTGTTAATCAGTAACCCTGCTTTGCAGTATTATTTAAAATAGTTTAAATTTGACACCAACTTTAAGAAATCAACTGGAGTATTATTTTTTCTTTATAAGTGCTGTAAGAGTTATAGTGAAAACCCCTCTCAGATCTAGGGTGAATGGGTTGGAGATCAAGAAGAGAGTAGGATATAAGATAGACCCTGAAGTGAACAAATCTGATAACAGAAGGGTATCCCGAGTGTAGAAGTCAATGTGTTTATGTATAGGTGAAAATATTACTATTTCCCTCATTAGAAAGCTCTAGTGGAGTGGTCCCCACTATTTTTGGTACCGGGGACTGGTTTCATGGGGGAGCGAAGGGTGGTTTCAGGATGAAGCTGTTCCACCTCAGATCATCAGGCATTAGATTCTCATAAGGGATGTGCAACCTAGATCCCTTGCATGCGTAGTTCACAATAGGTTTCACCCTTCCATAAGAATCTAATGACATTGCTGATCTGATAGGAGGTGGAGCGCAGGTGGTAATGCTCCCCTGCCCACCCTCATTTCTTGCTGTGTGGCCTGGTTCACGTTCATGGCCTGGAGGTTGGGCACCATGCTCTAGTGCATGTCATAAGGCATGCTGCAGATATTTAGTGACCAAAGATTTATTAAGGGAAGCTTTGCAAGATAATTTTGAAATACAAATTAAATTCAGAATGTGGAAAGTTTGGATTTTAGAACTTAAAAGTGTCTCTCCTTTAGGAAATAAAGAATTGCATATGTTTTACTATTGCTATCATTTCATTCTATTTTCAGAAATAGAGGAAAGTCATGCATCAGGGAGATTGTGGATATGATGTGTCACAGATAAAAGATACTTGAGATAGACCTACAAGTTAGGGGTCAGTTTCTATTATCTAAGAATGAGTTGATAAGGAGCTAAACAAGGAGACAAGTTAAACAAGGAAATAAGTTATAGAAATGAAAAGATGGACAGATCCAGATAAGAGAAAATTATGAATCTAAGACCAACAGACATTTGGAAGGAAAAAGGAAGTATCAAGCATGATGAAAGTTTTACAAAATTCATTGAGAAATCAAAATAAGTGGTTGATCATGGGGACTTTAGGCCTATGCAATCTATGCACAACAGTTTATTGCTTGAAGGTAATATTCTGCACTACAAGAAGATCTGAAATCTAAAGTAATAAGTGAAGAATGTGGTACACTATATCCAGAGATAATAAAGCTGCATAGCTTCAAGTGTCTGCTGTGAAATTCCTTTATAAAACATTAATTATATGAATGTGTCACATTTAACAGTTCTTGGGAAGAATTCTTATGTTCTGCTTAGAAAACTGAATTGATTTTTTTCTACTCGTGAACAGTGCAAATTTAGTTAAAATATTGCTTCTCAAGGATTTTACTTTCATGTGTAAGGGAGTATTTAATGTTGGCTATCAATTTAGATAACAATTATAGCCAATGGACAATCTGTTCTTAAGATATATGAAACCAATTAGAACTTATCTGTAGGTGAAATATTTAGTTATGAAGGATACAATTAATTTAATTTATCCTGATAGCTACTGTCTCTGAAATTTTGTAGAAGGAAGAAAGATACATATTTCCCTATCAAAATACATGATGTGTCAAAATTACTCAGAATGAAAAAAATATTCTCCACATTCTGGAAGTTTACATTTGGCAAAATGTAATAGTACTTCTGGTTTAGCTTACTTGAAATTTATAATTTTTTATTACTAGAACTAATAATTATGGCCATTTCTACTTATTATTTCTTTCATTACAAATCTCTAGTGCATGTCATTAGTCAATTAATTACTCAAGGCTCAGAACATTTTATTGGTTGTGTTAGCCTCATGAACAGTGAAGGTTTGAGTATTTGGTTATTTCTGATTATTAGTAACTGTGGAGATAAAGCAATTAAAAATATAATGTGATAATCTTCATTATATTCAGGTTTCCTGATGCCCAAAGCCTACATTTTGGGGCTACACGTTTTTAGAAAAATAAAATTAAAAAGGTACTTATATAAATATAAACAAAAATTGGGATCAAGGAAAGATCCATACAAACGAGGGATGCTAAAAATATACATCACGATAAATTTGCATCCAATAATGGCAATTGTCACTATATTTAAAGGGTAAGACAAACCAATTTTAGTGAAGGAAAAGGTCTTATAAAATAACATACTTGCAAATTAGATGGAATAATAACCTCTCTTTTTGTTATGTCTTAACAAATCCTGTGGCTAGAAAGCGGTGTATCCCTGTTCTCTGCTTTATGTATTATAAGTAGCCTTATAGAATGTCAACCAAAAAAAAAAAAAAAAAAAAATTCTCACTCTTAATACTTAGAACACAATGCTATAGCTAATAATCCACTTTCAATATAGTATCATTTATCATTAAGCAAGTTTTTTTCCTTTGATGACTATATAAACTAGCTGCAGATGTACTCTTCCTCATCTTTGAATGAAGAAACAGCTCCTGATGACAATCTAGTCCAATCTAGCTTTTTCACATTTTATCTTGCCTATGGCTTTAGGTCATTTGAGAGTGGCTCTATTCTTTACAGAACTTTTGAAGGTAACTAATTTCCATTGATGTTTCAGATCATTTCATAAGACTGAAGTTGTTTTTGTTTATGTTGTCACTCCATAACTTTCAACTCTTTGATTTTGTATTTGAATGCTTCCTCTCTCAATATTGACTGTATACATCAATATTTATATTTTCAGATCTTCTATAACATTATATCTATTTATTCCATTCATGTAAACAGATCTGTCAGTTTTCTTTTCTAGCTTCTTAGCTAATGCTTTAATTTTAACTCATGTCTTACATCTAGATTGTAAGTTTTCTTTTTCAGTTTTAGGAAGATACTTTTAAAAAATACACTTTGAGGACACCATAATGACACCTAAAATTTTCAGTTTCATTGCCTTTAAACTATGGTAATATTTGAACAAATTGCTTAAGCACATCTAACTAAATTGTTTCCTCTGTGAAATAAGAACAATAGGTACACAACTTTCATAGGACCACTATGAGATTTAAATGATATATTATAAATAATGGTTGAAGAATAGTTCATTGCTCTTTGTATATTTAACAAATAAATAACATGCATTTTAGTAGTTGAAACAAGTGATATGTAAATGTCTTTATGTGTTTTAAAACTAAAACAGGCAAATTTATATGTAAATATATGTATCTCATATATATAACCTTTCCAAAGCTTGTCTAATAAGGCAGCACTTATTCTAGGATAATGCTAGTAACATTTGAACCATGTATGGGTAGACAAGAACCCATCAGCCTGTCATGAATTGCATTGCTGGCTATATTGAAACTATGTCTGAGCTATTTCTAAAGGTTACTGTCTATATTCAGTGAATGTTACTGGTAAAATGAAAATCACCAAGACTCCCTGAACTACTCTTAAGGATTTAGAATCTAGGAAGCAAAAGTGAAGAAAGACAGTAAATGAGTCTTGAAATAAGGATGTGAATAATTTATATTTGATAAAGTTTGAAGCTTGTAATTGGATGAAGTTGAAAAATAGGGCTGGTTGAGCCTTTTGAGGTAAAAAACAAAAATAAAATTACATAAATAAGTAACATTTTCATCAAAAAGGTATAAATTGGTTCAATTACATAAAATAGCACTAGAAAAACAAAGATTATATGTAAATACCTCTGAAAATTGCAATTCATAAAAATATAAAAAATACATTTTTAAACTCACATATTTTAGAAAATCCCGCTTAGGTATGTAAATTACTTTTTAAAAACTTGTGATCATAAATATCATTTGAAATAAATTAATATTTTATCTTAGTTTTCATTGTTGAATATTTAACAATATTATTCTTTTACCTTATTTTTGGTCAGTGAAGTTAAATGTAGCTAAAGAAAGTTCTATAGTCAATAATCATTCTATATATAGATCTCGTGATTTCTTTTTTCTCACAATGAAAGTTTTTTAATGCTGCCATTTAATTTAGATTTGGAAATATACTGCATAATCTAAGCAGTAGATGAAACATTAAATTTTAATTACATCTTTAACATAGGAATTATATTTTTAATGCATTCGATAAACTAGCGACGTATCCTTGGTATCTAAATTTATGCCATGTATTATTGATACCAAAAGCACAAGGAACAGAGAAAATATAAATGTTAAACTTCATCAAAATAAAGAATTTTGTGCATCAAAGACACTATCTACAGAGTGAAAGGCAACCCACGGAATAGAAGAAAACATTTGCAACTCATATAGCTCATACGGGATTGAGACACATAAAGAATTCCTACAATTCAATAGCAAAAAACTAAAATCACTATTTAAAAATAAGCATAGAGTTTTAAAAGACATTTCTTCAAATAAGTTATCAAAGTGACCAATAGCATATGAAAAGTTTATATGACTAGTATTTGGGAAAATGCAAACCAAAACCACAGTGAGACACAACCTCAAACCCATTAGGATGGCTACTATATATTTAAAAACAAAAAAACATAAAATAGAAAATAGCAAGCCCTGGTGAACATATGGAGAAACTAGAACCCTTGCGCATTGCTAGTGGAAAAATAAAGTGATGTAGCCATTGGAAAATATGTCAATTCTTCAAACAATTGAATACAAAATTTCCATATAACTCAGCAATTTCCATTCTGAATGTATGCCCCAAAGAATTGAACACATCACTTGATATCCCTTGAACAGATATTGTGCATTCACGTTTATAGCAACATTATTACAACAGCCAAAAGGTGGAAGAAATTCATATCCTTTGACAATGAATAAGGATGTTTTATATATATTATATATTATATATATCATTATATATATCATAATATATTATATATTTTATATATATATAATGCAGTCTTAGAATTAAGGAAATTTGGTAAATGCTGCTACATGAATGAAATGCCAGGACATTATGTTAAGTGGTATAAACCAGACACAAAATAACAAATATTATATAATTCCTTTTATATCGTTTCTGGAGTAGTGAAATTCAGACACAGAAAGAATGGTGGTTTCCAGGGGCTGGGAGAAAGAGAATGAATTGTAGGCATTTAATGAGCATAGAATTTCAGTTTTGAAAGATGAAAAACTTCGGGAGATGAATGGTGGTGATGACTGCACAACACTGTAAATGTATTTAATGACATCGTACTGTACAAATAGAAATAAAGTGGTAAATATTATGTTTTACATATTTATCACAATTTAAAAAAATCTTACTAAATATTATTGAGAAAAAAGAACTTTAAAGAAATGGAGGAATATACAAGTTCTTGTATCAGTAGACTCAAAATTGTAAAGATTTCATTTTTTTAATCAGTTAATCTATAGTTTCAGAGCAGTACCAGTAAAAGTCCCAAGATATCACTTTGTGTAAATTAGCAAATTGAATCTGAAAGTCACAGATATAGGTAGAATGCTAAGATAAACCAGAGAAACCTTAAAGAAAAACAACAAAGCCAAGATTTATGTTAGCAGATAATATGGCTATTATGATGTTTTAGTGATTAAAACAGTGTTGTATTGGGACAAGGATTGATAAATAAACCAATGAAACATTATACAGAATATGAACACATACATATATAGAAATACATATAGAAAAAACGAATATTTACCCATATCTCACAATATACAGAAAGATCAATCTTAAATACATGCTGATCTAAGTTTTAAGTTAAAAAACTAAACAAAACTTCTAAGCTTTAGTATAGAAATAGTTATATTATACACTATTAGTTATCATAAAACTAGAGGCTATTTTTATATTCTTATGGTAGGTAAATGTTATTAAATAGGATACAAAGATAATATAAGGACAAAATTTGATTTATTGAGCTACTCTTAAACTTAAAAAATGTATTAAGAACATTATTAGAAGAGTGAAAATGCAAGTCATAGAGTGGGAAATTATTGGCAACACATGTGTTTGGCAAAAGACAAATATGTCATATTTTTAAAGATTTCTACTAATCAGCTAGAAAAAAGACAGATATCAACAGAAAAATAAATGAAAGGCATAGATCTTTAGCTGTTCAAAATGACTAGCAAATATTTAAATAATGTCAGATTAATTAATAATCAGATAAAGACAATCAAAAGAGAGTGTTTAAATATAATTTGGAGAATAGGGTGAAAAATAGTCTCAATAAAAAAAGTAAGTAAAAGTCATGAAAAGTCATTTTTTCTAAGGAAGACATGCAAATGGCCAATAGATATATAAAAACGTGCTTAACATCACTAATCATCAGAGAAATGGAAACTAAAACCACAATGAGATATCGTCTTATAACCTTCAGGATGACTATTATTAAAAAGACAAAAAGTAACAAATATCGGCAAGGATGCAAAGAAAGGGGAAGTCTTACATTGTTGGTGGAAATGTAAATTAGTAAAACCTTTATGTAAAACAGTATTGAGTATTCTCAAAGTACTAAAAATAGAGCTAGCATTCAATCCTACAATTTCCCTAGTAGATGTCTACTCAAAGGAAGAGAAATTAATATATCAAAAATATATCTGCACTTGTATGTTTATTGCAGCATAAATAAAAAATGTAGAACACACACACACAAAAACAAATTTGTTATTGTGATTCCCTTTGTGGAGGAAGAAAGTAAGATGAAAAAGCTTCTGAAGTCCAAAAATGCCTTCTTAGTTGATGTCTTGATTATCAGTTACCTTTGTTATTATTTATTCATGTTTTTTTTACCTTTCTGAGTGCTAAGCTGCTTCACAATAAAAAATAATAATAATTTAAATAACCATCAGGAAGAAAAGTAAGGAAAGCTGACTTTTTTTTTTTTTTTTTTTTTGAGACGGAGTCTCGCTCTGTTGCCCAGGCTAGAGTGTAGTGCTCACTACAAGTTCCACCTCCCGGGTTCACATCATTCTCCTGCCTCAGTCTCCTGAGTAGCTGGGACTACACATGCCCGCCACCACGCCTGGCTAATTTTTTTGTATTTTTAAACAGAGATGGGGTTTCACCATGTTAACCAGGATGGTCTCGATCTCCTGACCTCGTGAACCGCCCTACTCGGTCCCCCACAGTGCTGGAATTACAGGCGTGAGCCACTGCACTTGGCTAAGAAAGGTGATTTCAAACACTGTATACTTTAGTGTTTTTTAAAATTATATAAAAATAATAAAAATGGTCATTGTATAGATAGCAATAGGATATTTAGAAAGATTATCATTTTATGGTCATATATAATTTAGTGCATACTAAATGTCAGACCTGCTTATAAGTAGATAGATAGTTCAAAAAAAAATCTTACTTGAGTTTAATTTTATTAAAATGAAAATAATTTATGTGTTAAATTGTGTGTGTGTGTGTGTGTGTTTGATATTCATTGCTTAAGTAGGCATAGTTTTTGATTTTGAACTACAAGCATTTGCATTTAAGCCAAAAATATTTCACATTCCTCAAAACAGTGAAAAACAATAAAGGACTTTTTAAAAGAGAAAAAATAAAAATATTTTAAAAGGAGTTTCTCTAGTAGAAACGTGGCCTAAGCAGCAATTTGACCTAATGTTATCATTTCCTTCTTGTAGTCATAAAAGAAAGATAAAAGCAGGTCATGGCATTTTCAAAAATCCTAGAAAATGGCCTTGTATACTGGGGCTATCCTTTGTTAAACTAGCTTATCTTATATACATGGTGTTCAAAATGTAGAATCTTGATCATGAGTAGTATAGATAAATAAATGTGTGTTAGAATAATTTTTTTAAACAAATTGATTAAAAATATGTTTAAAACATAGATGTGAATTCTACTGCATGTTAGAATAAAATAATGGAATATTATCTGGCTATTTGTTGAAACCATTTAAAGATTGGCTGAAATTGGTGGTTTCCATATGCCTAGGAATAAAAAGATAATTATGAAAGTAAAAAACAAAATACATATTGTGTATATATTTTTAAGATTAGATAACCATACTATCCTACTGGATGACATGATAATAATAAGGCCATGTTCCTTTTGAAAGGTTAAGGGATAAAGAATTATCACTAACTGATCTTCTCTCTCTCATGTTGGTTGAGATCTAACTTTGGGTCAATGACATACATGATGATGCCGAAACAAAACTTCTTTAGTTTAATAAATTAAAATATTTATTATAAAATAAATTATATATGAGCTAGATTTGGGATAGGATGTGTTGTGAAAAATGCCTAAGGTATTTTTCAAAGCTTATATATAAGTGTATTTTATGAAAAATCAAAATACATAGAGAAAATAAAAATATGTACTGGATAAGAAACATTTTAATATTTCTAAATAGTAGAATTCGGTTGTCAGAACAGGTTTGAACCCATCAATGGGAAAATTTTTGATAAACAATCACCCAGTGGCAGTTCTCTTTTATGAAGATTCCTCTCTTTGGTTCTATTCTGGGAGAAATTTCAGCCAAGTAAAAATAACAGAAATGTGTTCACTTCAGCAGCATATATACTAAAATTGGAATGATACAGAAAATATTAGCATGACCCCTGCACATGGATAGCACACTAATTCATAAACTGTTCAATATTTTTTTGAGTGGACTGTTAAAAGAAAAACAAACAAACAGAAAACAACAATGATGACAACCAACATCAACAAAAAAACCCCACAAAAATCCCACTCGAAGTCAGAAAGCTCAAAGATGAAATTTAGATAAGCCCACAAAGTTGAGAAAGAGCCAATGCAAAGATGCTGAAAACTCAAAAAGTCATTGTGCCTCTCCTCCGCCAAATGACCACAACACCTCTCCAGAAGGGCACAGGGCTAGGCAGAGGCTGGGATGGCTGAACTGACAGAAGTAGGCTTCAGAAGGTGGGTAAATAACAAACTTTGCTGAGTTAAAGGAGCATGTTTTAACCCAATTCAAAGAAGGTAAGATCGTAATTAAACAATATAGGAGCTGATAACTAGAATAGTCAATTAATAGAGGAACGTAACTGACCTGATGGAGCTGAAAAATACAAAATGAGAAATTCACAATGCAGTCACAAGTATCAATAACAGAATAGACCAAGCAAGGGAAGGAATCTCAGCACTGGAAGACTACCTTTCTGAAGTAAGACAGGCAGAAAAAAATAGAAAGAAAAGAATACAAAGGAATGAACAAAACCTCTGAGAATTATCAGACTATGTAAAGAGACTGAACTTATGACTGATTGGGGTACCTGAAACAGATGGGGAGAATGGAACCATGTTGGAAAACATACTTCAGGATACCATCCAGGAGAAATCCTCCTCCTGGCATGACCATTCTCCAACCTGGCATGACAGGCCAGCATTCAAATTCAGGAAATTCAGAGAACCCCAGTAAGATACTCTACTAGAAAATCAACTTTAAGATGCATAATCATCAGATTTTCTAAGTTTGAAATGAAAGAAAAAATATTGAGGTCAACGAGAAAGAAAGGTCTGGTCACCTACAAAGGGAAACCCATCAGACTGACGGTGGATCTCTCAGTGCAAACCCTACAGGCCAAAAGAGATCAGGGGCTAATATTCAGCATTCTTAAAGAAAATAAATTCCAGCCCAGAATTTCAAATCCAGCCAAAGTAAGCTTCATAAGGAATGGAGAAATAAGATCCTCTTCAAACCAGCAAATGCTGAAGGAATTTGTCACCAGCAGGTCTGCTTTGCAGGAGCTCCTGAAGGAAGCACTAAAGATGGAAAGAAAAAAAAAAAAAAAAATTACCAGCCACTACAAAAGACACTGAAGTGAAAAGACCAGTGACACTATGAAGCAACCACACAAACAAGTCTGCAAAACAACAAGTTAGCATCATAATGACAGGATCCAATTCACACATCACAATACTACTTTAAATGTAAATGGACCAAATGCCCCAATTAAAAGACACAGAATGGCAAGCTGGATAGTCAAGCTCCATAGGCATGCTGTCTTCAAGGACTCATATCATGTGCAAAGACACACATGGGCTCAAAATAAAGGGATGGAGGGAAATGTACCAAGCAAATGGAAAACAGGAAAAACAAAAAACAAAAAACAGGGATAGCAATCCTAATTTTTGGAAAACAGACTTTAAACCAACAGTGTTCAAAAAGACAAAGTCATTGCATAATAGTAAAGAGTTCAATTCATCAAGAAGAGCTAACTATCCTAAATATATATATGCACCCAACATAGGAGCACCCAGATTCATAAAGCAAGTTCTTAGAGACCTACAAAGAAATTTAGACTCGCACACAATAATAGTGACAGACTTTCACACCCCTCTGACAATATTAGACAGATTATCCAGGCAGAAAATTCACAAATATATTCAGAACCTGAACTCAGCTCTGGATCAAGTGGGCCTGATAGATTTCTAAAGAACTCTTCACCAAAAACAATAGAATACACATTCTTCTCATCACCACATGGCACTCAATCTAAAATTGATCACATAATAGGAAGTGCAAATGCCAAATGCAAAAGAACTGAAATAAAAACAAACAGTCTCTTACACTATAGCACAAACCAATTAGAAGCCAAGATTAAGGAGTCCACTCAAAACCGCATAACTACATGGACATTGAACAATCTGTTCCTGAATGACTCTTGTGTAAATTAAGGCAAATGTTGAGACATTCTTTGAAACTAATGAGAACAAAGAGGTACCATACCAGAGTATTTGGGATACTGCTAAAGCAGTGTTAACAGGGAAATTTATAACGCTAAATTCCCCCTTCAAAAAGCTAGAAAGATCTCAAGTTAACAACCTAACATCTCAACTAAAGGAACTAGAGAACCAAAAGAAAAAACAAATGCTAATAGAAGACAAGAAATAACTAAGATCAGAGCCAAGCTGAAGGAGATTGAGACAGGGAAATCCCTTCAAAAAACAAACAAACCCAGGAGCTGATTTTTTTGGAAAAAATAATAATAAAATATAGATAAACTGGCAGAAGAAAAGAGAGAAGAATCAAATAAACACAATCAGAAATGATAAGGAGGATATCACCACTGGCCCCACAGAAATACAAACAACCATCAGAAAATACTATAAATGCCTCTGTGTATATAAATTAGAAAATGTAGAAGAAATGCACAATTTCCTGGGCAAATGCACCCTCCTAAGACTGAACCAGGAAGAAATTGAATCCATAAACAGGCCAATAGCGTGTTCTAAATTTAAGGCAGTAATAAATAGCCTACCAGTCAAAAACAGCCCAGGACCAGATGGATTTACGGCTGAATTTTACCAAAGGTACAAAGAGGACCTGGTACATTTTCCTCTGAAACTATTCCAAAAAATCAAAGAAGAAAGACTCCTCCCTAACTCATTCTATGAGGCCAGGATCATTCTGATACAAAAACCTGGCAGAGATACAACAACAACAACAAAAAAAACTTCAGGCCAATATCTCTGATGAACATCGATACAAAAATCCTCAATAAAATGCTGGAAAACTGAATCCAGCAGCAAGTTAAAAAGCTTATCCACCACAATCAAATTGGCTCTGTTCTCAGAATGTAAGTTTAGTTCAACACATGCAAATCAATACATGTGATCTAATAAACAGAACTAAAGACAAAAAAAAAAAATAAATACATGATTATCTCAATAGATGCAGAAGAGGCCTTTGATAAAATCAAACAACCCTTCATGCTTAAAATTCTCAATAAACTAGGTATTGAAGGGACATATCTCAAAATAATAAGAGCTATATATCACAAAACCACAGCAAATATCTGACTGAATGAGCAAAAGCTGGAAGCATTCCTCTTGAAAAGTGGCATAGATGAGGATGCCCTCTCTCACCACTCCTATTCAACCTAGTATTGGATATCCTAGTCAGACCAATCAAGGAAGAGGAAGAAATAAAAGTTATTCAAATAGAAAGAGAGGAAGTCAAATTATCTTTGTTTGCAGCTGACATGATCCTGTATCTATAAACCCCACCATCTCAACCCAAAAGCTTCTTAATCAGATAAGCAACTTCAGCAAAGTCTCAGGATGTAAAATCAGCATGCAAAAATCGCTAGCATTTTTAATAAACCAGCAACAGGCAAGCAGAGAGCCAAATCATGAGTAAATTCCCATTCAAAATTGCTACAAATGTATAAAATACCTAGGAATACAGATAGGAAGGAAAATGAAGGACCTCTTCAAGGAGAACTACAAACTACTATTCAGATAAATCAGAGAGAATACAAACAAATGAAGAAATACTCCATGCTCATGGTTAGGAAGAATCAATATTATGAAAATGACCATACTGCCCAAAGTAATTTATATATTCAATGCTATTTCCATTAATCAACCATTGACATTTTTCATAGAATTAGAAAAAGAAACTATTAATATTCATATAGAACCAAAAAAGAACCCATATAGCCAAGTCAATCTTAAGCAAAAAGAACAAAGCTGGAGGCATCATGCTACCTGACTTCCAACTATACTACAAGGCTACAATAACTAAAACAGCATGATGCTGGTAAAAAACAGACACATGGACCAATGAAACACAATAGAAAACTGAGAAATAAGATCACTTACCTACAGCCATCTAATCTTTGACAAACTTGACCAAAATAAACAATGGAGAAATAATTCCTCATTTAATAAATGGTGCTGGGAGAACTGACTAGCCATATGCAGAAAATCTAAACTGGATCACTTCCTTACATCATATACAAAAATTAACTAAAGATGTATAAAGACTTAAATGTAAAATGCAAAACAATAAAAACCTCAAAAGAAAATCTAGGAAAAAGCCTTCATTATATAATCATGGGCAAAGATTTTACGACAAAAATGCCAAAAGCAATTGCAACAAAAGCAAAAATTGAAAAATGAGGTCCAGTTAAACTAAGCAGCTTCTGCACAGCAAAACAAATGATCATCAGAGTGAACAGACAACCTACAAAAGTTGTTTAAAAATTTGCAATCTATCCATCTGACAAAGGTCTAATATCCAGAATCAACAAGGAACTGAAATACATTTACAAAAAAAAAAAAATCAAACAAGCCCATTAAAAAGTGGATGAAAGACATGAACAGACACTTCTCAGAAGAAGACATACATGTGGCCAAAAAATATGTGAATAAAAATCTCAACGTCACTAATCATCAGAGAAATTCAAATTAAAATCACAATGAGATACTACCTCATGCCAATCAGAAACAGGCCGGGTGTGGTGACTGATGCCTGTAATCCAAGCACTTTGGGAGGCCAAGGCAGGTAGATCAACAGTTTGAGACCCACCTGGCCAACATGGTGAAACCCTGTCTCTACTAAAAATACAAAAACTAGCTAGGCATGTTGGTGTATGCCTGTGATTCCAGCTACTCCGGAGGCTGAGGCATAAGAGTCACTTGAACCCAGGAGGCGGAGGTTGCAGTGAGCCAAGAGTGCACCTCTGCACTCCAGCCTGGGCAACAGTGAGATTCCATCTCAAAAAAACAAACAAACAAAGTTGAGAAACAACAGATGCTGGTGAGTTTGTAGAGAATAAGGAATAGTTTTACACTGCTGGTGGGATTATAAATTAGTTCAACCATTGTGGAAGATAGTATGGCAATTCCACAAAACTAAGAGACGGAAATACCATTTGACCCAGCAATCCCGTTACTGAGTATATACCCAGAGGAATATAAAACATTCTATTACAAAGATACATGCACACATTGTAGCACTATCTACAATAGCAAAGTCATAGAATCAACCTAAATGCCCAACAATGATAGACTGGATAAAGAAAATATGGTACAGATACACTGTGAAATAATATGCAGCCATAAAAAGGAATGAGACTGTGTCATTTGCAGGAACAGGGATGGAGTTGGAAGCCATTATTCTTAGCAAACAAACACAGGGACAGAAAACCATACACAGCATGTTCTAACTTATAAGTGAGAGCTGATCGATAAGAATACATGGACACATGGCGGGGACAGCATACATTGGTCATCTGTTGGGGGTAAAGGAGGGATAGCATGAAGAAGAATAGCTAGTGGATGCTGGGATTAATAGCTGGGTGATGAGATGATCTGTGCAGTAAACCACAATGGCACACTTCTACTTATGTAACAAACCTGCACATCCTGCATATGTGCCCCTATACTTAAAATAAAAGTTGAAAAAAAAGAGAATATTTCAGAATTAAATTGTATTTATATAGGAAAAAAGAAAAGAAATGATCAGGAACAAGATGATCATTAGTGTAATCTGATTAAAGGATCATTGCAAATGTGGAATTCAGTGGAAATTTAAAGACTAAAGAAATATATATGAAAAGTGACCACACAACATCCTTAAAACAATGAGAATTAAAAATGAAATAATTGCTATTAATAATTATTCCAGTCAAGCATAAACCTGGAATGTCCTGAGTAAATGAAAACATACTGTCACTTTTCAAATGTAAGTGTTAATGAAAGATTGCTTTGGTGGATACTGGCCAGTGGAGCTAATGTAACCAAGATGCTCTGTGAAGCCAGAACAGTTTTTAAGGATGAGGAAGGCCTTTAAAAATATTCAGTAAAATTATGGATTTGGGTACGTGGGGTCATTGTGTATGTTTTGAAATGTAACATCTGAAAAGGTAAAACTGCTGGAAAAATATAGTGGAAAAGCTCTATGATATTGGTCTGGGTAATGACTTTTTGGATATAAACTCCAAAGCACAGGAAACAACAGCAAAAAACAAAGCAAAACAAAAACAAGAAAGTGGGTATGCATCAAACTAAAATGCTTCTATATAGCCATGGAAACAATCCATAGACTAACGAAACAACCTATAGATCGGGAGAAAATTATTTTCTAACATAATTATTTGCTAATTATAGCCATTAAAGGGATAATATAAAAAATAAAGAGACAATTGGGTAAGAAATACTCAAAATCAATAACAATCAGATAATTGAAAATTAAAACTTCAGTGAGATATCAACTCATTTCTGTTAGAATGGCTATTGTGAAAAAGATAAAAGATAACAAGTATTGAAAAGGTTATGGAGAAGAGAATCCTTCTGCACTGTTGGTTGGAATATAAATTATCACAGAATTATGGAAAACAGTATGGAGGTCTCCCAAAAATTAAAAATAAAACTACCAGTTGATCCAGCAATCTCACCACTGAGATTCAAAGTATGTTGAAGAGGTATTGTACTCTCATGTTAATTGCAGCATTGTTTACAATAGCCAAGATCTAAATCAACCTGGGTCCATTATGGGTGAATGGATTAAAAAATGTGGTATATATACACTATGAAATGACTGGTATATACTCAGTCATAGAAAAGTTAAATCCTATCATTTGCAGCAACATGAATGGAATGAAAGGCCAGTGTGTTAAGTGAAAATAAGCCAGGCACAGAAAAACAAATATATGATGTCACTCACATGTCGAATTTAAAAAAGTTGTACTTATAGAAATAGTGAGTACAATGGTGATTGTCCTGGACTGAGAATAAGTTGGAGAGATGTTGGTCAAATAATATAAAGTTCTGTTAGGAGGAATTAAGCTCAAGAGATCTATTGTACAACATGGTGACTACAGTTAAAAAAAATGTATTATTTCCTTAGAAAATTCTAAAATAATAGAATCTGAGTATTTTTTAAGCTTAATTTTAAAAATTTTTAAAACTATACTTTAAGTTCTGGGGTACATGTGCAGAACATGCAGGTTTGTTACATAGGTATACATGTGCCATGGTGGTTTGCTGCACCCATCAACCTGTCATCTACATTAGGTATTTCTCCTAATGCTATCCCTCCCCTTGCCCCCTACCCTCCATTAGACCCCAGTGTGTTTTGTTCCCCTCCCTGTACCCAGATGTTCTCATTGTTCAACTCCCACTTAGGAGTGAGAACACACGTTGTTTGGTTTTCTGTTCCTGTTTTAGTCTGCTGAGAATGATGGTTTCCAGCTTCATCCATGTCCCTGCAAAGGACATGAACTCATTCTTTTTTTATGGCTGCATAGTATTTCATGCTGTATATGTGCTATGTTTTCTTTATCCAGTCTATCATTGATGGACATTTGGTTGGTTCTAAGTCTTTGCTATTGTGAATAGTGCTACAATAAACACACATATGCATGTGTCTTTATAGTAGAATGATTTATACTCCTTTGGGTATATACCCAGTAATGGGATTGCTGGGTCAAGTGGTATTTCTGGTTCTAGATTCTTGAGGAATCATCACACTGTCTTCCACAATGGTTGAACTAATTTTCACTCCCACCAACAGTATAAAAGCTTTCCTATTTCTCCACATCCACTCTATCATCTGTTGTCTCCAGACTTTTTAATGATCACCATTCTAACTGGTGTGAGATGGTGTCTCATTGTGGTTTTGATTTGCATTTTTCTAATGACCAGTAATCTAAGTATTCTTAACACACACATAAAATGGTAAGTATATGAGGAAATGCCTGTGTAAATTAGCTTGATTTATCATTGCATAATGTGTACATATTTCAAAACTACATGTTGTACATGATAATATACATATTCTTTATCAATTAAAATTAATACTTTTATAAAAAGAAAATTATAAAAATCAGAAAATTATAAAAAGTTACTATAAAAATCAGCCTTGTAACCAGAAGAAAATACTGAAGTTCTCATAGCATTTGGAGTCCTGAAATATATTACCAAAGACAAGTGAACAATAACAAAAACAAAAAAGTAGCTTTGAGAACTACTACTGTAGCATTTAACTAGTCCCTAAACAATCAAGATAACAACAACAACAAAATGGCAAAAATAGATTTGTTACTTAGAAGGAGAACCAAGATGTCAGAAAAATAAGGTAGTTGGTCAAGCCTAGTAGCCCGTTTAGGCCCAGGGAAGAAGGATACTGTCTTTAGTACTGTGTATTAAAGATCATAGTGCTATAGAGGACACTGCATATCATCACACACACACACACACACACACACACACACACACACATATCCAAAGAACATACAAGGCATCTGTGTCACTGGGGATTCAAAACCTTACATTTACATTAAGCTAATTTTAGATTTCATAAAAATCATTTATATTTTGTCAACACCATTAGAAAGTCTCAGTTACAATGTTTAAACCTCTATGTCATTACCTATGTAATATGCTGTACAAAAATTTTGATTAGGACAAGTAAAGAATTTTGTGGTAATAGGCAAACAAATAAATTATGTGAAATAACTAAATAGCACTGATTTATAAATTGTGTATAGCTTTATTTTATTAATACAAACACTATTAGTAAACAGACCACTAAAGACATCATGCAGTTATTTGTACTGCAATCCATTAGTCATTCTGATATTTTTCAGACATTACTGTAGTATTTATAAAACCATAGCTTCTAAGGTCATATTTGTACTATTTTGGTGGAATAAAAGTCTATTTGTCAAAATCTAAGTAAAATAATCAATTTTAATAGTTTAATAGTTTTACTTATTACTTTAAATTTCTTAGGCATATGGACATTTTTTAGACATATGTTGGCAATCAGTTTGTGCCCTTGCACAGCCCAAGGAATGTTAAAGGTACATCTGATTAATGTTTATGCTATTAGTAGTTTCTGAACAATTTAATCTGCGTCTGTTGATCTGCAACTCCAAATGGAAATTTATAATGTGTCCTTATATCTTGTTGGGGGAGAAAAAAAGTTATAAGGAATATAGATCTATAAGGGGATAAAAATAAATAAAAGCAAACAAAACTGTAGTATTGAACATAGAACATAAAAAACAGAACAGAAGAATATGTGAAGCAAAACAAGAGAATAAAGCTCATCATTCCATCCAGAACCCATTTGGAGTTTTCAAAGAATGCAGTGGTGTGATGTAAGAATTGAGTGTTTGCTATAGATAAATGTAGTTGCTCAAGGCCACATTATTTCTAAGGGTAGAGCTCAGATTCAAACTGTTGTGTGTCTGGCTGCAAACTGTACTCTTTCCATTATGCTCCTTTTTAAGACTCAAGTAATTGCTGCCATAGAGAAATCATTTAGCTACAGCATATTTCTCAGTTTTCTCCATTAAACAATTTTGCCTTTTCTAAAGCTGTAAGTTAAAGATAATGTTTTAAGTCCATGAAGAGTGAGACACTTTTATTTGTGCTCTCTAAATAAGTCATGTTAAACCACAATTCTATACTTTTCATCCGAGTTATTAGATTAGCACAAAGGTAATTACTTTTGCACCAAATTAATAGCTAATACTGTAATTAAGAATCTGATAAAAACAATTGCAAGAGAAATCTGGATGCAGTTTTTTAAAAAATTAAGAAAATAAAGAAGTGTTATAAAAATTACCCATGATAAATCTTAGGGAAGTAAAACCTACAGTCCCACTTTTGCAAAAATTCTAGTATTGTGATTATTTTAAAATATCAATCAATTAGTATTCAAATAAAGTTATATTTATTCCAAATATTAGCAAACATTATAGAAAAATTATTGATATCATTGGCCTTTGGATCAATAAAAATAATAATATAACAATAGCATTATAGATCTCAGCATATTTCTCTTTTAGAGCAATAACATAAAAATACTTCTGTTTGTTTGCTCCTGATAAAATTCTAAATAGTAGTGTGTGTTTCCAAATTATAGTAAAATAAAACACTTTCATGATCTTTATTATTTTTTATCTTCTGAGAAGATTTCTTTGTTATAAATCTCTCAAAAGACTTTCACCTACCCTGCTGAATCAGATTTTATTGTTTATGATATTCTATTTCTGCTGTTAGAAGGTAAAAGCCGATGCTTTGTAAGATTATAAATATAATAATTATATTTTATTTATAATTTATAATTTATATATATGTAAATATAATGTGTAAATATATAATTTATAACAGTAAATTATAAATAACTGGAATAACATAGAACATTATGTCATGACACGAATTTCAACTGGATTAAGGAGACTTCAATAAAATGTTTTTTGCAAACAGTTTTTATTTTCAAATTCAGTGTACAAATTTTCATTTGATATGCTTTCCCTCAAAACATATGCTCTTTACAAAAAATAAATATTTATAGAAAGCTCATATTTATTGGTAAGAAATAATTCACATAATTAATATTTCCAGGAAAGTTATAAAAATTTTAATAGTTTCTATTACTTAGAATTACAACTGGTTTAAAAATAACATTTCTAAGGACAATACTTGGAATTTTTTAGGATGATTTGTCATGCGCATAAACATAGTTATAAATTTTTAGGGATATGTGAAAATCTAATTTACTAAATTAAAATCTTAGATTTTTGAGAACATAGTCTAAATAGCATGTAAATCTGACCATGATAAGTCCCTCATTTCCTATTTCATTTGATTCACTCAATTATCTATACAAATTATTATTTTACTGTGTGTTACCACCTAGAAAACACATGTAAGGGATTACTCGTAACATTCCATGGAAAGATTGTGTTTCCCATAATAGTGATTAGAGAATTAAAGTTTAAATGAGTAAACAAGACTTGTCAAAATTAAAAAGTGACATTGGGGTTATAATAATATTTCAGAATCTATGTCCTAAAAACAGGTAACATTATGTTGGTGCAAAGCAATACTTTTGCACCAACTTAATAGTACTTCTCGATTCAGTTTATAACAACAACAAAACAGGAATTGGGATTGATATTACTGAACTCAAATTCTGGATTCATATCTTAAAAACCAGGTAGCATACAAAACTTTATATGTTGGCTTCCTCATCTGTAAAAGAGGGAAAGAGTGTTTCTCCCATGGGGTTGTTTTTATAGTTAAAGGGATAAAACAATACTGTTATTGTACTTTACATACATTTACACTAATTGTTTACCATAACACGATGCAAAGTCAGCATTGTCATTCCTATAAAGATGTTTAAAATCAGAAAGTATAACTAATTTGGCCAAGGTGCTACAGGTAAATGTTTACACCATTAATTACAAACTTGCTGTGATTTTATCATTTAATATTTCTCTTAAATTATTTAACTTCTTCTTGTATTACCAGTATTTTAGGAGACTGAAGTGAGCAGATACCTTGAGCCCAGGAGTTAGAGACCAGACTCAGCAACATGGTTAAACCCTGTCTCCACCAAAAAAAGGTCGGGTGTGGTGGCAGGTGCCTATGGTCCCTGCTACTGTGGAGGCTGAGGTGGGAGGGTCACTTGAGCACAGGAAGTGGAGGCTGCAGTAAACCAAGACTGCACCACTGCACTCCAGTCTGGGCAACAGAGCAAAACTCACTGCAATCTCAAACTCCTGGGATCGAGGGATCTTCCTGCTTTAGCCTCTCAGTAGCCAGGTCTACAGACCCACACCTCCACACTTGGCTGATTTTTAATTTTTTTTTTGTAGAGATGAAGTCTTGCTGTGTTGCTCAGCCTGACCTCAAACTTCTGCCTCAAACGATCCTCCTGCTCTGATTTTCCAATGTGTTGGAATTTCAGGAGTGAGCCACCATGCTCAGCCTGCTTCACATTTTATTTTATTATTTTTTTTTTTATTTGTAACTTTTATTTTAGGTTCAGGGTATGTGTGCATGTTTGTTATATAGGTAAGTTGCATGTCACAGGGGTTTGGTGCACAGATTGTTTTACCACTCAGGTAATAAGTACAGTACCCAATAAGTAATTTTTAAATCACTATCCTCCTTCCTGCCTCCAACATTAAGTAGGCTCTTGTGTTTGTTTCTTCCTTCTTTGTGTCCATATGTACTCAATGTTTAGCTCCCACTTATAGTGAGAACATGCAGTATTTTTTTGTCCCTGTGTTAGTTCACTTCTTATAAAAAATGATGGAAGCTAGAAAGTAGAGGAATGACCTAGTCAAAGAGCTGCAAGAAAAAAAAGGATAAAAAATGCTCAGTGTTGAGTCTTATGTCCAGAAAAATTATCTTTCAAAAATTAAACTGAAATAAGGACATTACCAAATAAAGAAACATTCAAGAATGCAATGTTAGAAGAAGTGGTAAAGAAAGCTCTTTAGGCTAGAAGCAAATGACAGTATAAAGTAATTAGAATACACACAAGCAGAGAATGCCAGTAAAGATAATTATAGGTAAGTATAAGACAATATAGTTATACACTACTTCTTCTTTCTTTTCTTAATGGATTTAAATACATTCCATAAAACAATACTAAGAACAACTTCGCCAAACATAGATTATTTAGATAAAACTGGCAAATTCCTAAAAAGACAAAAATCAATAAAACTGAATAGAAATAAATACAAAATTGATTATACATATTATAAGCAAAAATATTGAGTTAGTAATTATCTTATTACCATAAATCAAAACTTAGAAAAATATACCTTTATTGGTGAACTCTGCCAAACATTTAAAAATGAATAAATATCTCTTTTACAAGTCTTATAATTGCAGAAGTGTGGGAATACTTCTCAAATCAGTTTTTTGAGGTCAGTATTTATCCAATCATAAACCAGAAAAAGACATAGTAAGAAAAGGATCCTGTAGCCTAATATATCTTACAAATACAGATATAAAAATGCCTCAACAAAATACTAGCAAAAATAATCCAATACCTTAAAAGAAAGTAAAACTACTGTGACCAAGTGGGATTTATCCCAGGAATGAAAGATTAGATTACAATCTGAAAACCAATAAAAGTAATGCACCATTTTAATGGAATAAAGGCAAACCCCCCATGATATTAATCTATGAAATAAAAACATTTGAATAAAATCTAACATATTGTCATTGCACAAGCTTTACAAAATATAGAACTAAAGGGAAAACCTGCTAAAAACTAATTAAGTGCATGCATAAAAAAAGTATAGGTAACATCATACTTAATGGGAAAAACTGAATGATTTCCCTGTTAATATCAGTTAAAAGGCAAGAATGTCCACTTTAACTATTACTTAAAAACATTGTATTGGTGGTTTAAGCCAGAGCAATTTGAAAAGAGAAAGAAGTACTATTGGGTTTGAAAAGGAAGAAGTGAAGCTATCTGTATTCACAAGTCATATGATCTGGTCTATAGAAAATCCTAAATATTTTACTAAAAATCTCTCAGAAACAGTAAGTATTGTATTTAAGCAGTTTTAGGACGCAAGATCAACATACAAAAATGTATTGTATTTTCATGCACTACAAATGAACAATACAAAAATGAAATGAAGAAAACAATTTTATTCACATTTGCAGCAAAAATAAAACTTCTAGAAATAAATTATCAAAAGAAGCTTAAGTTTTATTAACTGATAACTACAACATTTTGTTAAAAGTTAAAGAATATTTAAATAAATGGAAAACTTTTAATGTTCATGGATCAGAAGATTTATTGTTGTTAAGAAGGCAGAACTGGTCAAATTTGTCTACAGATTCAACACAATCAGTATCGAAGTCTCAACTGGAATTATTGGAGAAATTGACAGTCTTTTTCTAAAATACATATGAATTCCCAAGGAACCCAGTATGTCCAACACAATTTGAAAGAAACAAAGCTGTAGGACTCACATTTTCGAATTTAAAACCTGACCTGAAAGCTAAAACAATAAAGTAGGTGTGCTATAATATACGAATAGACATGTAGATTAATGAAATGAGAAATAAAAGTTCCAAAATTGACCCTACATTTATGATCAATTGGTTTTTGGCAAAGGTACCAATAAAATTCAATAGGAAAAAAAAAATCCTGTCAAAAGTGTTTCTGAAACAAGTGTACATCCACATACAAAGCAATTAATATAGATAGCTACCTCAAATTATACACAAATATTAACTCAACATGAAATATAGACCTACATGTTAGAGTTCAAACTGTAAAATTCTTAGAAAAAACATAGAATATATTTCTCTAACCTTGAATTTGGCAATATTTTGTTACATATGACAGCAAAGCACAAATGATAAAATAAAAAAACTTATACATATTAGACGTCAAAATAAAAATGTTTTGTGCTGCAAAGCATGCCATCAAGAAAATAAAAAATAAAAAAATAAAACTCAGAGAAGGGGAGAAAATACTTGCAAATAATATGTCTGATATAGGACTAGTGTCCAGAATATGTAAATACTTCCTAAAATTGAATAATAAATAGAGAAATAACCCAATTAAAAATTTAGCAAAGTATCCAAATAGATATTTCTTGAAAGAAAATATATAAGTGGCTAATAAGCATATGAAAATGTGCTCAACATCATTGAAAAGCAAATCAAAACCACAGTGAGATGCCACATCACATCTTTAAGGTGGTTATGATAAATTTTTAAAAGGAATAAGTGTTGATGAGGATGTGAGAAAATAAGAACCCTCAGGCATTACTAGTGAGGCTATATAATGGTGGAGCCACTTTGGATGACAGTTCGATGGTTCCTCAAAACCTTAAACCTAGAGTTGCCATATAACCCAGCAATTTCACTCCTGGATACATTTCTAAAAGAAACAAAAACATGTCCATGTGATTTATAGATAAATACTGATGTGATTATTCATAACAGCATAATGTCAACCAAACCCAATGTCCATCACCTGCTGAATGGATAAACAAAATGGAATACATTAATACAAGGGAGTTGTTTTTATTTTTTATTATTTTTTTTTTAATCACAAAGGAATGGACTACTGATGGATACTTCAGTGTGGATGGACTTAAATATTTTACAAAATGTTTCAACAACTGTAAGAAACCAGTTACTAAAGACCACATATTGAATAATTCAATTTATATGAAATTCCGAATGTAGGTAAATTTAGAAAGTTATAACAGTTTTTTAGTGTTTGAGGGGAAGTTGAGAGGGATAATGAAGAATGACTCCTGAGTAATGTTTTAATTTTTGGAGGAAAATAAAGAAAATCTTCCAAAATAAAATTATGGTGAAGATAACAAAACACAAAAATTAATTGTAAAGTTTAAACATGTGAGTTTTATGATATGCAAATTATATCTCAATAAAATATTCTATATTAATACTTTAAAAAATTGTTTCCATAAATTTTTTAAAAAGTTATCATACTGATAGAGAATACAATGAGAACAAAATAGGAGCTTAATGAATGGGTTCCCAAAGATGTCATTTTATTGTGTTTTATTTGTTATTGCAAAAGAAAAAATTGGTATAATCAGTAGAGCAGTGATTTAGAATAGAGCAATTAAATTGAAATACTATGTGTGAAAGGTTATTACAAAGTATTTAAACACAACATTATTTGCTTAACTGATGTAATATGTAATACACATCCACAACAGCAACACTATTTAGAGTTATTATTTGAATAATATTCTGACCATATGCATGGTATCTGTTATGGGATAGATTTTGTATTTTCATATATAAAAAGTGTCTAAAATATTGAGGCAAATATTTTTATGTTTCCATTAGTAGCAAAATTTAAACAAAAATTTTAAGGACTCTTTTTTACAGATTTATGAAAATGTAAATGTCAGCTGTAAAAATACCATTCACTACTTTTTAAAAACTGGTAAGACTGCATACAGCCCTCATTGCTGTATACTTGTAAAAAAATCGTTATATTAAAACAATATTTATTCTACCTGCAATAGGACTTTATCTTCTATATATTGTGGAGACCAAAAAATGGTTTGAGAATAGTATATTGTTTTAACATATACAAATGTTCAGTTTCAAGTTACAATTTCCCATCCAAATGATAACATGCTTCTGTGATAGGCAGACGTTTTTCCCCATGACCTTTTCCCCTTATTGTTATGCCCATGGATATATTAACTTAAATCACAAAGGGACTTTCAGCAGATATAGTTAAAGTTACTAATCAACTGCCTTTAAGATAGGGAAATTATCTTGGATTACGCAGGTGGATGCGATTTAATCACAGGAGTTTTTCAAGGCAGAAGAGACAGATTTGTAGAACAAGGGAATTTGATGTACTTTGCTTATCTTGGATGGGAGAGGGCAACAAGGGAAGAAAGGCAAGCATTTTCTAGGAGCAGGGAGCAGCCTGTAGCCAACATTGCATAGTGAAAAAGATGCTGGCTGGTCTAATGAACACAGAAACTAAATTTAACCAAGAACATAAACTGATTTAGAAGTGGATTCTTGTTTTGAGACGCTAAATAAAAGCCCAGTCCAACATTTTGCCTTCGACCTTGTGAGACCCTGAGCAAATAATTTAGCCATGCCATGTTGAAATTTGGACCTACCCATCTGAGATAACAAGTGAATAAGGTTTTAAGCTGCTAAATGTGTAGTAATTTGTTAAATTGCAATAGAAAATTAATATACCTGGTTAATGAGGGTTAAATTTTAAAAGGAATTGTATATGAAGGTCAGTTATGCATAAATAACTATGTTATTCATCTGCTCACTTCAAATTAATCTAAGAAAGTTGGGTCATTACATCTGCTGTTTTTGTTTAGTTATCTCTGTAAACATAACTGCTATACCATTTAATATTTTGGTAATAACATTCATCTAACTAATATTTCTGTTACATGTGGGCTCTTTATTTTTTTCACTTTCAAAATTGTATTTGCTTTTATTTATTTGCTTATTTATTTATCTCAACTTTTAGGTTCAGGAGGTACATGTACAAGTTTGTTACATGGGTTAATTATGTGTTGCTGAGGTTTGCTGGGCTTCTTTTAAACAATTGGTACAGTTTCTAAAACTCTTCAACTGAAGTCTAACCAATACATAGAATGGTGTAAAAAGGAATGAATTACATAATGTGAACAGACTGATATCATCATCACTCAGATTTTTTTTTTTTTAAAGCTACAGCAGACAAAGCATGAAGTAATCACCTCTATAAGGACACATAAAGCACTGGGTTGTAATTATTCATCTTATCCTACAAAGCAGGGATTCTCAACCCTCCAGACCACAGAGTGGTAGAAGTCCCTGATCTGTTAGGAACAGGCTGAACAGCAGGAGGTCAGCAGAGGGCCAGCTAGCTTTACCATTTGAGCTTCACCTCCTGTCAGATCAGTGAAGGCATTAGATTCTCATTGGAAGGTCAGGCACGGTGGCTCACACCTGTAATCCCAGAACACTGGGAGGCCCAGGTGGGTGGGTCCATTGAGTCCAGGAGTTAAGGTCCAGCCTGGGCAATGTGGGAAAACTCTGTCTTTTCCAAAAATACAAAAATTAGTGGGATGTGGTGGCTTGCACATTTGTGGTCTCAGCTACTTGGTAGGCTGACATGTGAGGATTGCTTGAGCTCAGGGGGCGGAGGATGCAGTGAGCTGAGATCGCACCACTGCATTCAGTCTGTGTGACAGAGTGAGACTCTGTCCCCAAAAAAGTAATAATAAAATAAATAAAAATAAAAAAATATTCTCAAACGAATGTGAACTCTACTGTGAACTGCACATGTGAGGGATCTAGACTATGTACTCTTTAGGAGAATCTAATGTTTGATGATCTGCGGTGGAACAGTTTCATCCCTCAACCACCACCTCCTCACTGGTCCGTGAGAAAATTATCTGCCATGAAATGGGTCCCTGGTGCCAAAAAGATTAAGGACCACTGCTACAAAGGACTGTGAAATTATCCTGTCTAGCCAGGTCTTCTACAACTCTGTACTACCACTGCTTAGCATCATAATTGGCATTTGTTATTACTATATGCCAGGAATAAATAATAGGGCTGAGCTTTCAAAGATGGGTTAAACATTAAAGAAATATTCTAAGATGTATAATATAGCTAATTCCCATTTGTACATACATCATACATATTATGACTAAATATAGAATAAATAGTAGTGTGTCCAGAATTGGTAGGTTCTTGGTCTCACTAACTTCAAGAATGAAGTCGCGGACCCTCGCAGTGAGTGTTACTGTTCTTAAAGATAGTGTGTCTGCAGTTTGTCCCATCAGACCTTCAAATGTGTCTGGAGCTTCTTCCTTTTGGTGTGTTCTTGATCTCACTGTCAAGAGTGAAGTTGCAGACCTTCGCGGTGAGTCCGTGAGTGTTACAGCTCATAAAGGCAGCATGGACCCAAAGAAAGAGCAGCAACAAGACTTATTTCAAAGAGCTAAAGAATAAAATCCCCACACTGTGGAAGGGGACCCCAGCGGGTTGCCGCTGGCTGGTTTGGGTAGCCTGCTTTAATTCCCTTATCTGGCCCCACCCACATCCTGCTGATTGGTCCATTTTACAGAGAACTGATTGGTCCACTTTACAGAGAGCTCATTGGTCCGTTTTGACAGAGCGCTGATTGGTGCCTGTACAATCATTGAACTGGACACAGAGTCACAGAGTGCTAGTCCTCCAAGTCTCCACTAGGTTAGCTAGATACAGAGTACCAATTGGTGTATTCACAAACCCTGAGCTAGACGCAGAGTGCTGATTGGTGTGTTTGCAATTCTGTGGCTAGATATAAACGTTCTCCAAGTCCCCATCCAGTTCAGGAGCCCAGCTGGTTTCACCCAATGGATCCTGCACCAGGGCTGCATGTGGAGCTGCCTGCCAGTCCCAAGTCGCATCTGCACTTCTCAGCCCTTGGGCTGTCCATGGGACTGGGTACCACTGAGCAGGGGGCAGCACCCATCAGGGAGGCTCAGGCTGCCCGGCCCACCGCAGGTGGGGAGCTCAGACATGGTGGGCTTCAGGTCTCCAGCCCTGCCCCATGGGGAAGCAGCTAAACCCAGAGAGAATTTGAGTGCAGCGCTGGTGGCCGGCACTGCTGGGGGACCCCGCGCAACCTCCACAGCTGCTGGCCCGGGTGCTAAGTCCCTCACTGTCCTGGGCCTACGGCCGGCGGGCTGCTCTGTGTGCGGCCTGCAGAGCTGGCCCCGGCGCCCGCGCTGGCCTGAACTCACCGCCCGCAAGCGCAGCCCCAGTTCCCACCCGCACCTCTCCACACCTCCCCGCAAGAGGAGGGAGGAGGCTCAGGCTTCACCCAGCCCAGAGAGGGGCTCCCATGGTGCGATGGCAGGCTGAAGGGCTCCTCAAGCACTGCCAGAGTGGACCCTGAGGCTGGAGGCTGAGGAGATGCTGAGAGTGAGGGCTGCTAGCACGTTGTCACCTCTCAGTAGAATCAATTATATCTAGAGAGACAAATAATTTGACGACAAAATGAATCCTTCCAGGCATAGCTCTAGATTACAATAAATTAATGATATGCATTGACTTTTGATCTTTGAGGCTTATTCCATTATCTTTAGCAATAATCACTGTCATTAAACCAACAGCTTCAACATTTTTACAACTTCATATCCTTTCATCTAAGGAAAAATCTGACATTCCCTAATATATAAAGATCAAGTGAGAAATCATAGTAAAGTAATGGAGTATAACAGCAAACCACTATCCCCTAGTAGACATAGTATTGATATAAATGCTGTTGGTGAATTTTTATGCAACATAATTTATCGAAAGCATATAATACACTAATTTTTAAAACCGGTACATAATAATATCCATGGACATGAACCAACTGAATTCTGGCTTCATGATTAATCATCTTTAAGTAATAGTATATGTAGCCAGAGGAGTCATTTTTATTTTGAACCCTAAGTAAAAACAGGTTATTACATAAAAATGGCCTTTCATATCTTTTGAAATTAAGATTACAAAATTATATCAACATGATAGACACAACCTTGAATCTGGCTTAAGGAGACTCATTCAATTATATGAGTCATTTAAAGGCCTTAGAGAAAACTGTTTTTCAAATAATTCCATGTATTTACCTTTTGTGATGTCATTTTTTCCACCTTGAATGACTTCCAGATGTTCTTTTTTTAAGATTCAAATCATTCTTTAAAATATTGTAAATACATATTTTTCTATTTACAAAAAACAGAAACAGCAAAGCAATCTTGACAATCTTTAGTCCATACATTCTTGATGTTTTTATGAGGATAGACTCCACTAAGTTCTGAACTACAAATTCAGTCCTTGCTTCCATTTTAATTATATTTTAGTGAGTAGTGGTACAGATACTTGAACCAGTAATTTTTAAAAAGCATAATATTGTAACGAAAATGCTGGATGCTACGAGAATACAATGTAGCGACCCTTAAACTGAATATCAAGATTGGCTTCCTGGAAGAAGATATATGTGAGCTAAAAATAAAGGCAAGTCAATTACAGGGGAAAAGAGGCTCATGTAAGAGAAGCAAAATATTACCAGACTCAAAACAAATAGAAGAGGATTACACATTAGGTAAAGTGAGAGTAAAGTGTGACCAAAGCATAATATACAATAGTTGCAAATAAGATATGTGATTACAGATAATTTGGGTTCTTTTCAGGCATGACTTTGTAAAGAACCTTGGAATTTAAATGTACTTTATCTATCGTTGATTGCATATTTCATACATTTCTAACAATTCTTTCATAAAAAGTAACTTTTTTTCATATTTTATAGTACAGAAATGAAGAACGGAAAAATCAGTGTCCATTAAAAAAGCTAGTATTTGATAACCACGCACATTACACATTATTTAATTCAATCCTCAAACAATCTGCAATATAAAACTTATCATTTTTTAGGAAAGAAAGAGTAGGGTTGGAGAGGTTAAATAATATGGTCCCAATGTGATAATAAATACCCATGATGGAATTTCAACCAAGATCTCTGACTCTAAAGCCTATGATCTTTTCATGTGCGCATTTTATATTTCATAAAATATTTTTTGAAATATCAAATAAAATCTTTATCTCTCAATTGCTTATTCATTCTTCTGTTATAGTTTTTATTTTCAGTATTTTGTATTTTGGGTACATGCAATGATGAATATTTATATTTGTATAACTTATAATTATATATTGGTAACTTTATTAAGGAAAAATCAATAATTACAATTATATACTTGAATAATAATTATAATAATATATTATTAGTTTTATTAAACCATATCCTGACAAAACTTTTGTCTTCATGTAAATATAATATATAATATTTATATTATAGATTTATAGTGTATTGATACAATTATTTTAAAAATTAAATAGAATCTCCAAATTTTTTTTTAATAACATACAACCTAAGAAGTCGATACACAAATTGTACTTATATGATGACAACCTTGAAAATTAGGCTCAAAGAAAAAATTTCAACACAGATCTTTAATTTTGAATAAAAATGAATTGTATTAAGATTTTTTGAACTATTCAAATGTCAATAGCAGAAACTACACCAGTATTTATAATACATTTTATTACTATGATTTTTAAAGGCACAGTTTATATTTTAAGAGTATATTTCTCCAAATCGTTATTTATGCAAGATTCCTAGATATGGTAAAATGATAATAGGAACAGATTATGGGAACAGATGAGAACCCAAAATGCAGCAATTACCCTCTAGTTGCAAATCACATTAGAGAAAATATGTATCAGGAATGAGTTGTAAAATTTTCAATGTTTAAGAAATAAAATCGATTTGCTTCTATGTCCCACCAGCGTACATATGGGCCAGTTTTGACTGCTTTTTGTTCATAGCACAACTTATTCTTCATAGTTAGCATCTCATTTGTGTATTTGACAGCATCATTATTTTTTTTAATAAAGTTGCCAAATTCCTTTGTGCAGATTGATCATTGTAACAGAAAATGATTTTCAGGAAAATAAGCACTTATATTTTCCAATAAATAATGTAGTCCAAATTATTTTGTGTTACTGTAGTGCATGCTTGCTGCTAATGTTATAATTAATCTAATCGCTTATTATGCAGACTGATTTGTGATGGGTTTGAGTATATTAGCAAAGAATCAGGCCCTAGAAGAAGACTGGTTGTATTTCAATACTGGCTTAACCTTCTTGTTGTTGTGGCATTGAGGAAATCATTTACCTTCTCATTGTTTTTTTAATTTTATCCATAATGAATGATACTATCTATCCTTTGAATAGCATTAATGTACATATACATTAAACACATATAATATATAAGAATGTGTGTGTACCTGTGTGTATATAATCTTCAAAGATCACCTGGTACTTAGCGTTAGATATTATTATTACTATTACACATTTATTATTATACTTATTTATGAAAACTGTGTTGTTGTTATACAATATCTGTGTTTCTATTCTGAATGCAACAATTAGGTTTTATTAGATTAATAGCTTAAATGATGCTAATATGACATCTTCCTACTATTTATTTTCCTTTTTACCTGATGTATTTTACTCAAATCAGTATCTTTACATTGCATTCATAGCTTTCAGAATAAAATTATTATTTCCCTGCCTGTAATTTACAGTCTTTTGTAAAAGAACCATCATGCTGTACTTTAGGTATGTAGTAGTTACATTTTTATATATTCTTTCTTCTTAACCTATGTGGAAAAACTGTCTTGATTTAATTTTTTTGACAGTAACACTTTGAACTACAGACATTAGGTGAAAAATACGATAATGTGATTTTGAGGAGATAGTGATGTATTATGAGAGGTGGGCACACAAGCAGATCATTTTAATCTCTGACATTTTAATCTCAAAAGGAATAAAAAGAGTTAATGAGAATGTCAAGTGTGCGAATGAACTGAAACGCATGTCGCTAGGGGAACATTCGAGAAGATATATCTAACAGAATGTTAATACAGAAATAGAGACAGCAAAAGTAGATTTATTAATTTTTATGTCATTAGTTGATATCATTTGAGTATGTATTATTTAATTTATAGATGTTATATACTTTATTCTAAATTACCTTTTAGTTCCTTTGACCTAGAGACTTGTGTTTTTTTCTATTTGAGGATCCTATACCACAGTATATTTAATTAATTATTATTATTACTTTTTATTTATTTATTTTTTGAGACGAAGTCTTCCTCTGTCTCCAGGCTGGAGTGCAGTGGCATCATCTCGGTTCACTGCAACGTCCGCCTCCCGAGTTTAAACGATTCTCCTCTCTTAGTCTCCCGAGTAGCTGGGACTACAGGCGTGCACCACCATGCCCAGCTAATTTTTGCATTTTTAGTAGAAAAATGGGGTTTCGCCATGTTGTCCAGGATGGTTTTGAGCTCTTGACCTCGTGATCCACCCGCCTTGGCCTCCCAAAGTGTTGAGATTAATTAATTTTTAAATACATGTATTCATGTGTTGTACAATCTCATACCTAATTAGCCTTCTCTGGTCTATAACAGTTTTCCACCCAGTTTTAATGACTAGATAGTTTTGTGGAATATACTGGTTAGATATTTTTTAGAATGTCTTTCAACTTGGGTTTGTCTGATGGTTCTCTTACACCTAGACAAGGATTATGATTTTGGAGGGCAGGAAGATGAAAAAGGTGAAGTACCATTGTTAATATATCCAGGCTGGATGCTGTCAATATGACTTACCTCTGCTGTTAAAATGTATCACCTGGCTTAAGTAGTGTTTTTTTCGTTGTTGTTGTTGTTTTTTTCACTGTGAAATTAGTTGTATTTTTTAATCTTTCTCTCCATTTCTATACTCTAGATTTGGAAACATGTTACAAAGTGCAGTCCAAACTTAAGGACTGGGGAATTAGGAACATACGTTCTGTAAAAGTCATTGTTAAGAGAATTTTTTAAAATTAAGTATTTTTTTAAAAAGAAGCCTCAGACTGGCTAAAAATGTTACCGTCTTTTCCTCATTATTTGATAATTTTTATCATGAACAAATGTTTAGTTTTGTCAAATGATTTCTGTATTATTGATATGATCTCAATTTTTATTATTTTGTTTGTTAATGATTAATTACACTGATAAATTATTAAATGTTCATCTACATTTCCATTCCATAGAAGATTTTACTCAATCATACTACAATGCATTTTATATGTTCTTGTATCTGGTTTGCTCATATTTAAATATTATTATGTCTATGTAAGATGTTAATCTGTAATTGTGTTTATTTCTATTGCATTTGTCTGGGTTTAGTATTATGGCTGTATAAATTATATGGTGTATGTCCTCAGACTTTTTAATATCTGAAAGAGACCTTTCTTTCTTAGTTTTTTGAGAGAGATGGAATCTTGATTTGTCATCCAGGCTGTTTATGTTTTAAATATGTCTCTTGTACTAAAATAAAATTAAATTTTCATTCTTTCTTTCACGCTTTCTCTGTACGTGGAATAATTTACCATTAATATCTTTTTAGTGATAATATGTCTTATTTATTTCTCTCAAGTTATTATTTTCTATAACATTCATATGCTATTTTTTTCTGTTTTTACTGAGATTATATTTTCCTTTATTTTATGTTATAAACTCTAATGTTTTAGATCTATATAGGACTCTTAAATCTCTACAATTCAGAGGTCTCCTTTCATTTCATATGATCTTGTTCAATTGTTTAGCTCTGTTCCTTTTTAATCACACAATTTAGATATTCATGTCAAGATTTTTTGTTTTGTTTTGAATTTGACACAGAGTCCTAATCTGTTGCCAAAGCTGAAGGGCAGTGGTGAGATCTTGGCTCACTGCAACCTCCCAAGTTCAAGCGATTCTCCTGCCTCAGCCTCCCGAGTAGCTGTGATTACAGGCACCCGCCACTACACCTGGCTAATTTTTTTGTTTTTGTTTTTCCGGTAGAGACAGGGTTTTGCCACGTTGGCCAGGCTGGTCTTGAACTCCTGGTCTCAGGTGATCTGCCCACCTAAGCCTCCCAAAGCGGTGGGATTACAAGCATGAACCACCAAGCCTGGCCTGGAAAAGACTTTTAAGAATTCATGTTACTTCTATAAATGTTTTCGCAGATTAAAAAAAAAAAAAGAAAAAAAAATCTGTGAAGGGGATTTTCCTTTGGAAGACTTTTTAACAACTCATTCAATAATTTTAACAGATATGGCTAGTCGGGTTTTCTGTTTCTTATTAAGTATGTTTTAGCAGTTTGTGTCCTCAAGTAATTATTTATTTCACATAAGGTATCAAGTTTTCACGCATAAAATTATTGCTATGATCTCTATTGTCCTTTTATGTCTATGAAATCATTAGTGATGCATTGTTTTCACTCCTGATATTGATAATTTGTGTATTTTTGGTCTTAACTTGGCTGGAGATATAGCAATTGTACTTAAAAACTCTTGATTTTGGCTGGTCGAGGTGGCTCACGCCTGTAATCCCTGCACTTTGGTAGGTTGAGGCGGGCAGATCACGAGGTCAGGAGATGGAGACCATCCTGGCTAACACAGTGAAACCCCATGACTACTAAAAATACAAAAAATTAACCGGGCGTGGTGGTGGTCATCTGCAGCCCCAGCTACTCTGGAGGCTGAGGCAGGAGAATGGCGTGAACCCGGGAGGTGGAGGTTGCAGTGAGCTGAGATTGCGCCACTGCACTCCAGCCTGGGCGACAGAGTGAGATTCTGTCTCAAAAAAAAAAAAAAAAAGTCTCTTGCTTTTGTAGATTTTCTCTATTGTTTTCCTGTTTTCAATTTCATTGTTGTCTCTTCTAACTTTTTTTTTTTTTTTTTAAGGTTAATTTGCTCCTCTCTGCTTTCTTAAAGTGGAATTTTAGGCTATCAATTATCGATCTTTCTTGTTCTCTAATATATGTACTTATATAGAGAATATTTTTAGAGCAGTTTTAAGTTTACAGAAAAATTGTGAGAAAGTTGCATTTACTATATACCCCCTCCCCCACAAAACCATATCCTCCCCCATATCAGCATTCTTCATCGAAAGGGTACATTTATTACAATTGATGATCCTACTTTGCACATCAGAATCAGTCAAGCTCATGGTTTGAAATTCCTTCTGGTATTACATATTCTATGGTTCTGAACAAATTTATAATGATATGAATCCATCATACAGAGTATTTTCAGTGCCCTAAAAAAATCTCTGTGCTCTACTTTTTTATCCTGGCAACCACTGATCTTTTTACTATTTTTTGAATGGTCTTTATTTCTTAGAAAAGTAATATATGCATTTGATGCTATAAACTTCTTATAGTTACTGCTTTGGCTGTGTCCCACAGATTTTTATAAATTTTATTTTAATTTTGATTTACCTCAAAATTTTACAAATATTTTATTTTAAATTTCCTCTTTGACCCATAGACATCTACAAATATATATATATATATATTTCCAGTTATTGAGAATATCCCAGCTATATTTCTGTTATTAATTGAGGAAATATTTTGCAAAATTTCTATTCTTTTAAATTCATTAAGGTTTGTTTTATGAAGAAGATTCTGGTCTATCATCGTGAATTTTCCTCATGTACTTGAGAATAATTGTGTCCTGCTTTTGTCAGATGAAGTGGTATATAAATATTAACTAGGTCAAGATGGCTGATAGTGCTATTCATACCATCTATTTTCTTTCTGATATTCTGCCCAATTAATTTATTAAGAAACTGAAATCTCAAATTATAGTAGTTAATTTTTATGTTTTTCCTATCAGTTGTATCCATTTTTGCCTCCTGTGTTTTGACACTGTGTTGTTAGGTGCATACAGGCTTAGAAATGTTATTTCTTTTTGAAAAATTGACCCCTTTATTATTAAATAATATTTTTATTTATCTCAGAAATTCCTCCATATTATGAAATCTTATTTTCCTAAAATCTATATGGCTACACAACTTTCTTTTTTATTAGTACTTTCATTGTATATCTTTATTCTGTAAATACTAGCCTTTCTGCATCTGAATAAAGAAGTAGGTGTCATGTAACTACCATTTAATTGAGCATTTTATGAGATTCATTTTGTCTCCTCTCTTGATTTATCATTTCTTTTTCTCTGTTTGTCTTTAGCGGTCATTGTGGAGTTTAAAATATTCATTGTTACATAATCTAAGTTCACCTTTGGATATCTCACTCATTCAGTTATAGTCTAGATATGATATAACAAAATATTTATATTATTTCAATACATCCCCTGTGACATTGCTGTCATTCATCTCACTTTTTATGTGCTATGCACGCAAAATAGTCTTTTTTTTTTTTTATTGTAATCTCTATTTTAGATAAAGGGGGTCATGTGCAAGTTTGCTACATGGGTATGCTGCACCCAAGTAGTGGACATAGTACCTAGAAGATAGCTTTTTAACACTCTCCCCCCAAGTAAACCAGTGTCTGTTGTTCCCATATTTATGTCCATGTGTGCTCAGTGTTGAACTCCTACTTATAAAGGAGAAAAAGCAGTATTTTGTTTTATGTTCCTGCATTAGTGCACGTAGGATTATAGCCTCCAGTTCCATCCATGTTGCTGCAAAGGACATGATTTCATTATTGTTTATGACTACCTAGTATTTCATGGTATATATGTACCACATTGTTTTTAACCAATATACCATTGATGGGGCACCTAGGTTGATTACATGTCTTTGTTACTCTAAATAGAACAGCAATGAATGTATGAGTGCATGCAAATTTTTGGTATAATTTTTTTTGGGGGGGTATACACCCAGTAATGAGATTTTTGGGTCAAGTGGTAGCTCTGTTTTTAGTTCTTTGAGAAATCTCCAGACTGCTTTCTACAGTGGCTGAACTAATTTACATTCCCAACAGCAGTATATCTGTTATCTTTTCTCTGCAGCCTTACCAGCATCTGTTTTTGTTTGTTTGTTTGTTTTTCCTTTTTCATAAAAATTGCTCTGTCTGGTGTGGGATAGTGTCTTGTTGTGGCTTTGACTTGCATTTCTGTGAGTACTAGTGATGTTGAGCATTTTATAATATGTTTGTTTGACACCTGTATAGGAGAAGTGTCTGTTCATGTATTTTGCTTATGTTTTGATGGGGTTATTTGTTTTTGTCTTGTTGCATTCTTTAAGTTACTTTCAGATTCCAGATATTAGAAATTTGTTGAATACATTGTTTGTGAATATTTTCTCCCATTCTGTAGGTTGTACATTTACTTGACTGATAGTTTATTTGTTGTACAAAATCTCTCTAGTTTAATTAGGTCCCACTTCTTTATTTTTGTTTTTGGTGCAATTACTTTTGAAGACTTAATCAAAAATTATTTGGCAAAGCTGATGCTAAGAGTTCTTAATATTTTTAATATTTCTTAATATTTTTGTTAAAATGCTATTCTTAGTATTATTTTCAAATAATATAGTTACACTACTATATTATCACTACTTTTATTTATTTTTTTTTTTTACAAATACTTCAACATATATAGACACCATGTGCTGTAATCCAAGACCATCAATTACCATGGTGGATATAAAAACAAGGACTTCTTTAATATAAAAACAGCTTCACAGAAATCTGACTCAGTCATTTTCCCACAGTCAGACATTGAATAGGAGATCTGTTAAAGGGTTCTTCATTTGATTTCATTGTCTAAAAATCATTCTATTCAAAAACATTTTAGCCTGTGTTAATGACACTAGTTTAGTTGGTTTTAATCAGTGTTAGTTGATTTGATTAAAAACAAAATCTAAAAACTATCAACAAAACAAAAACAGTTGCAAGTTTCTTTGCGTTATAAGACTCAAATGGCATTCACAAAAATTTTGAAAAATTGTCTTAGAGTTCGAATTCACATTACCATTATCTTTAATAAGGTTGAAGTCACCATAACCATAGTACTGCTTCTATTTTTAAAATTATTTTCTTGAATTATAAGGTTATTGAAATGAAATGTTTGTATTAATATAAGTGAATAGCAATTATCTGCTACTGTTTTATTTTAATGATCTTTCTTACGTCTTTACTACTGCTGTTTCTTATTAAAAACTGTGTGAAGAGATTAAAATAAGTGATCCTTAAAATCACTTAAAGCAACCTATCATGTTATTGCCCTGGGATGGAAGTCATGGGATATGAGTTCTACATCTCCTTACTTAGCAGACTTAGCAGAATAACTGAGATTTTTGTCTGACTTTAAATCATCTGGGCTTTATGTCTTCAACTAGAAATTAGAGAGGATTCTTTAGTTATAAAATTATATGAATCTGTAATTCTGTAAGCAATTAGCAATGCTGTTGAAACTCATTATAGACTTATTTTCACGTACCAGGAAATTTCCCAATACTGTATATCACTTAATGCCAACTAGTAATTTATTAACATTATTTTGTTGCTGTTTAGGTGACATTGACACATCATGAATTCATGAACTTTTATATTCTATTCAAGAATTATCAACATAATAAGCAATCCTCACATCTCAAATGGTTTTAATATTTGCTAACAGGTAAACATGTCACCAAGTAGCTTGAGTACCTGACTTTACAGTGTGAAAAGACACACCTGTGTCAATGTGTTCAATTCCTAAACATTATTCGCTGTCTCTTGCTCTGTTATTTGAGGTTGTGTTCATTTCTCCTGAAAAGAAGTAAATTGGTACAATCGCAAGGTTTATTAACTAAACTTATTTTAGTTCTAAAAGGTTTGTCATAAAATATCATTAGATGAAAAAAGGAAGGTGAAAATAATCAAGATTAAACAATGACAAATGGAACAATTTCATAAACAATTCAGTATCCCTCTCTTAAGCAGTAACAAGAGATAAACTCCTTTCACACTTCTTACATTGCAGATACTCTGGCACAATTTGAATTTTCTGAGGTAAAAACAAATTAAAAGGCCTTTAAACGTGTGGGTTTTGTGTAATAAACAAGCTGTGCTGCTGATTTGCAATTTCCTACTTACTGCAAGCCATAAGCCTAACTTCCATAAACATAAATCCTAGTTAGCCTATTTTCCTTTTTAGAATGAAGGTCTGACAGGCAGCTTTCTTAAACAATCTGGCTTCCTTCATACACAAACTTTTATGCCGTACAATTCTGTTAACTATGTATTTTGTTTCAAGCCACTTGAGTTTACTTTGTTGTACACAAACAATTGCAATGAATATTAGCTTTGGACTTCAGTTTTACCAGCCACAAAATTTGTGTTAGGATGACTCTGGCTTTTCTTGAAACATCAGACATTTTTATTTTTATGCTTTATTGATGTTGTCAGTGCATAACTCTCTTCGGAGCATCTAGGACTTGTATGCATACAAGCACAAAAGAAAATTGATATCAAAATAAATTTTCTTATGGTTGCTTCTGTTCAACTTTTATTTTTACTTGATAAGGATGAAACACTCACTGGACTATTTTTTGTCTAAGCATATTTTTAAATTGTATATGTCAAATTTTATCATGTTTTTAAAGAAACGTTTTGAATGAAGTCAAGTTTCTAAATCATGGATGTCATGTTTCTGGATTTTCATTAAATAAACTGTAAATTATCTCCGAGTCCTAAACTACTAGTTTGTCAGGATAATCAGTGTCAGTATCACTTGTTTTTGCTTAGCCTCTGTAAGGTTTCTTAAAAATCTAGGAGGCTTTAGGGGGTTCCTGAAAATATAACAGACACTTCAATTGTTTTTCTCTTATAGTGGCCTTTAATAACAACATTGTTAAAGGCTACTCAATTTCTCAATTATTCGGGAAACCAAATTCTTTGTCATTCATTGACTGTTAGGTCCTTTATGGAATATGAGAGCCCCTATGCTTAAAATTGAGACTCCCCAAATTCTCTCAGGGGTCACAACAAAATTCTCTCAGGGGTCAGAGGTCTTGCCTATTTTTCTGTCATCCTCAAAGGCATCCTCCTACCTGTCTTTCCCTTTTCTTCCTGGACACTTAATATAGTTTGTTCTTGAGCAACATGTTTGGTCGTTATGTAGTTTTCATTCATTTAACCCTGCTTTGACTTGCATAGGAAAAGACACAAAACATGGCTGTCCATTTGAATCAGAAAGAAGGAAATGTATTAGAAAATACACAAATAAATTGGTTTGTATTTTAATAAATGGTACTATGACTACTATTACATTTTGCATTCTACGTTCCAATAAATAACTATATTATGTTGTATAATGTTGAGTCTGTCTCGGAAATGTTTTTAATGCCAAATTCTATTGGTGTGGTGGAAAATACTTCAGTATTCCTTTCCATATTCTTTTTTTTAAATATATGCACTTCAGGTTGTTCACTTAAAAATAATAATGCATGATCATGAAAATGACAGGTGCCTGTCAGTGTGCTCTTCACTGATGTGCTTCTCTGGATGTCCAGCAGCTTCTGTCTCTGCCTTGCTAGGGTCTTGGGTTTTTATAGGCCCAGATGGGGCCCTGGCAGGCCAGGGTGGTCTTGAAAATGCAACATTTGGCTTTGAAAGCAGGAATGCCTGTCCTCACCTAGGTCCCTGACAATCGAACCCTAGCCAAGGACCACACCCTTCTCTACCCAGAACTTCCCTTCCCCCTTTCATATTATTTAAAGGGAACACTCTCTTCCCTTCCCAGCTCTCCCACATTAGTAGTACTGGGTACTCTATTAGGCATAGGAATGAAAAAGCCCCTCCGATACATTTTAGTGAACACTAAATTATAAGTATTCGTATGATTATGTTTACTTCAATGTGTTTTGAGGGACACTGCAAAGAAAATCATGTATGTGGGGAATTAGTAACTGTTGAGAGAATGGTACATTAAACACATTGTTCTTTTCCTGCAGGACTATTCTATCATGCTTATTTAAATGGTGAGTCTCTTGCAGAGGATACAGTCTATGGACTATTTCCAACCGTATATGACTATGAAATATTTTCATTACAGAACATTTAAAAGGACGTATGTGTTTTTAACATTCCTTACAAAGTGCTCCGATATTCTCTTTAAGAAAGTTCAGGAACTTTTGTCAGAGTCCTTATTTGTTTGTTCAAAAGCCTGACAGTGCTAAATGTGGTATGCTCCTCAGAATTATCCATACATCTTTTGAAGCTGGAACACTGACAAGACAACTATTCTTTAATGTGGGGCTAAGATATGTAACTGCTAAGTACAAATATTCTGTTACAAAGTTTAATATTTTTACTACCTTGTAAAAATATAAAATGTTTGCTCTTTATATTTTGTGTACTTAAAAATTATTTATTTTTTATTTTAAATTTTTATTTTTTTAAGTTCTAGGGTACACATGCAGGATGTGCAGGTTTGTTACATAAGTAAACATGTGTCATGGTGGTTTGCTGCAACTATCAACTCATCACCTAGATATTATTCCAACATGCATTAGCCGTTTTTCCTAATGCTCTCCCTCCTCCCACCCCCCTCTGCAAGAGGCCCCAAATGTGTGTTGTTCACCTCTCTGTGTCCATGTGTTCTCATTGTTCATCTCCTGGCTATAACCTTTTTTAGTATACTATTATTGCAATGGTTTTTTTTTTTTTTTTTTTTATAATTCTCTCATAGGCAAACTTTTCATAAACTATGTTAAGTTCTTAAATGTATACTTTAAATCTGAGAAGACTGAAAAGATTTAACATGACATTGATAAATGTAAAAAAATAGTAATATGTTGATAAACTTTAGCTTGAATCTTTGAATCTAAACATGTCTGTATTTCCTAGTTGGTAAAGTGGGATCTTGCTTTTAAGCCAAATTTACAATTTTAGTCTTTTCACATCATGATTGAAGCAATTAGACTTTTCACTGGCATTTTGCTATTTTTCTGTGTCTCTTGTCTTTGTTGCTATTTTATTCTATTACCTTCTTTTACATAAAACAAATGTTTCTTAGCATGCCATTTATTTTCTCTGTTGATTTACTACCTATTTGTCCTATGATTAACAGTATGCCTTTTTGTGTGTTAAAATCTACTTCACATTAATACTGATTTAATTCCAAAACAACTAGCAAGTTTGTTCTCTTATATCTCCCTATTCATTCTCTCCTTTTATTCTATTGTTGCCATATATATGACATCAATTTATGTTATAAACCTAAAAAGAATATTGTGGCCGGGCGCGGTGGCTCAAGCCTGTAATCCCAGCACTTTGGGAGGCCGAGACGGGAGGATCACGAGGTCAGGAGATCGAGACCATACTGGCTAATATGGTGAAACCCCGTCTCTACTAAAAAATACAAAAAACTAGCCGGGCGAAGTGGCGGGCGCCTGTAGTCCCAGCTACTCAGGAGGCTGAGGCAGGAGAATGGCGTAAACCCGGGAGGCGGAGCTTGCAGTGAGCTGAGATCAGGCCACTGCACTCCAGCCTGGGCGACAGAGCTAGACTCCGTCTCGGAAAAAAAAAAAACAGAATATTGTAATTATTGCTCTATAGAATCGTATTTTAATAGAACTAAGAAAAGAAATGAGAAAAATTATAAATAAATATACTCTATTTAATGACATGTCTATCATTCTATAATAGTACTTCTCATTTTTTCTTGTGGATTTGAGTTTCTTGATTGCTCTGGCTAGAGAATGATCAATTTCATTGATCATTTAAAAAAATAAGCAGGTATTGTTTTTATTTTTTCTGTTTTATATTTCACTTTTTCTGCTTTTATCATTATCATTTCCTTTCTTTCATTTGCTTTGAAATTAGTTGACTCTCTTTCTAATTATCGCTTAGCATGAATAGTTAGATACTTGATTTGAGACCATTCTTTCTTTCAATAAAAACGTTTAATGCTGTATCGTCTTTGTTATGGACTGAATGGTTGTGTCTTGTAATATTCATGTGTTAAAATCTAATCTCAAAATGACAGTGTTTGGAGTTGTGGCCTTTGGGAGGTTATATGGGTTGAGTCCTTATGAATGGGATTAATGCCCTTTAAGAAAACAGGCCAGAGATCTAGTTTCCTCTCTTTCTGCTATGTGAGGATACAAGGAGAACTTTGCCATCTGACCGTGCCAGCACTCTAATATTGGACTTCCGGCCAACAGAAGTTTGAGAAGTAAGTTTTTCTTGTGTATAAGCCATCTAGTTTATGAAATGTTTTTTTGGGAGTTGAACTAAGACAATATTGTTAAGTGCTACTTTATCTATGTCCCACAAACTGTGATATACTGTTTTCATTTTTATTCATTTCAAAATATTCTGTAATTTTCTTTGTGAATTCCCATTGAATCCATGAGTTCCTTAAAGGTATTTATGTTATTTCTAGACATTTGGCATTTTCTAGATATCTTTCTATTTTTTATTGCTAGTATAATCCCATTGCATTCAGAAAATACAGTATGGCTATTTTCAATTCTTTCAAATTTGTTGACATTTGTTTGATGGCCCAGAAAATGTTCTGTCTTAGTAAACATTTGAAAATTATTTTTTTCTATGTGCATTTCATTTTTGTTTGTTAGATTTATAAATGTCATTTAGGTTAACTTATGTTTATCAGGTCTTCTAAATTTTTCCTGTTTGTCTACTTGGTCTGTTGATTTCAGAGAGAATAATAGAAAAAAGTCCAACTATAACTATAATTGTGGTTTTTGAAAATTTCTCTTTCAGTTCTATCAGGTTTTGCTACATGTCTTTGAAAACTTTGCTAGAATTATTTTATCTTTTTCATAAACTCCTAATTTCTGGTAGTATTTCTTATTCTGAATTTTACTTTTTATATATTTATATAGCCACTCCAACTCTCTTGGTTTCATATTTGCATATTGTATTTTCCACATTATTACTTTTAACATTTCCATACATTTATATTTAAATTGGGTTTCAATATTAACCACAAATAGATGTGGTTTATTAAATCAAATTCAACCTAAATAGCATTAAATGAATCTTTACCTTGTTTATATGTAACTCAATTATTGACATGTTTAAATTTAATTATGCCATCTTATCATTTTTTATTTCTTTTATCCATTATTGATTCCCTTTTACTACTTTAAATGCTAGCTTTTAGGTTACCTATTCTTTTTTTCATTCCACTTCCTTCACTGTTGGCCTAGTATTTATTTACAGCTTTAAAAAATAGTGTTAAACTTTCAACAGGATAAACCTAACTCTTCTCTCTCTTTCTGTGCTGTTTTAGTCATACATTTTACTTTTATTTCTCATGTTACCACTTAAATAATTTTTACTATTTTTTCTTTATAGAGCTGAATTTTTATAAATAAGGCAAAACTATATATATATTGTCTTTTTTGCCGTTATCAGAGATCGTTATTCATTGAATAGAACCAGATTTTGATCTGGTGTCATATTTACTTTATGAAAGGAGAATTCTTTAATATTTCTTAAGATCTGCTGACAATATATTCTCACAGCTTTTATTTGTCTGACAGAAAACATTTATCTCTTTGTTTTCTGCATATAATATTTTGATGTCTTCAAGGTTTTCTCTTTACCATTGCATTTGTTGGTTGGCATATACCGTATCATAGTTGTGTTGTTCTTATATGTTTTCGTGTTCTTCTTCTTCAGGTTTCTCTGAAGTTATAGAATTTTATTTTAAAGTCGTTTACTATTTTCAAAAATTCTCAACCATTATATTTTGTGTGTTTTTGCTTTTGCATTTCTCTCTTATCATTCAGAGATTTCACTTAAACTTGTTTTTCTGTTTGATTTTTTTATATCTTTAGAATGCTGTAATTTTTATAAATCTTGTTTTGTGTGTTTTGCTTTTTATGTCTTTTCCTCATTTTTAATGAATTATTTCTACCTAATTAACTGTACTTAAGTTCACTGATTATTTCCTGAGCTGTGTTTGCAATTATATAAACAATTACTAGAGCAGCTCATTTGAAAGTATAATTCTTTTCTACAGCCAAACTTTCCTCATTTGTGATAAAGTTCTACCAGTTTGAAATTCAATTTTGTTAACACAGAAATAATACAAGTTAACAGGTAACGATAATAAAACAAAATGATATATAATGCAGTTAACATTATTTTAGTTGTGAAAAATATTTTTAAAGTAGTTTTAATATTTAAATAAAACAAAATTCTAGTAATGTTTCAAGTACCTTTCACTAAAATCCTTAAAGAGCTCTACAGTGAGGATTTTAAATCAAATAGTTTGATTTGCATGATAAATGGGTTGCATTTTGGATCATTTATCTAGTATGAAAATTCATTAACATCATCTCCAAATTGTGTAATACCAAGATACATAATTAAAATAAAAGACAATGTGAATGGATTCTTAGTTCAATTGTACAACAGGTTTTTTTTTCTTTTAATTTTTATTTTTCAGATCAGGGATATAAGAGGGTTAATATTGGATTTTTTTTTTTTTTTTTAAAGAGGTACTGACCTGGGAGCAGAAACAGAAAACCAAACTGTATTGAGTGCTGAGGAATTTTACATATACCATAGTTCTGAGGAGTTGGTGTTATTTCCTCTTTATGGATGAATAATCTGGGTCTCAGTGTATTAGTCTATTCTCACACTGCTTATGAAGACATACCTGATACTCAGTAGTTTATAAAGGAAAGCAGTTTAATTGACTCACAGTTCCACATAGCTGGGAAGCCTCACAGTCATGGCATAAGAGCAAGAGACGTCTTACATGGTGGCCGTCAAGAGAGTTTGTGTGCATGAGAACTCCCCTTTATAGAACCATCAGATCTCATAAGACTTATTCACTATCAAGAGAACAGCACAGGAAAGACCCACCCCCATGATTCGATTACCTCCCACCAGGTCCCTCCCATGACACATGGGAATTATGGGAGCTACAATTCAAGATGAGATTGGGTAGGGACAGAGCCAAACTGTATCACTCAGAGAAGTATATTAAATTGCCTAAAAATCACACAGATGCTAAGTGGCAGATTTTACATTCCAAATTAATGTGTCTTTTAGACATAGTAATTGTTTTTACTATTCCACATGAATTTTGAAGTTAGAAAAATTATATTTAGAAGCTACATGTAAATTCTATGAAACTTTTAATGCCCCCAAATCCATGAAAAAGTCAACATATGATTAAGTGAATTAATGTAAACACATTACTATGTTCTCTGCTTGGCCAAAAATCAATCACAGATCATAAACACTTGAGGATTGGGAGATGAGTGATTGATAGAATGTGTCTAGAAAAGTGATGTCAAGGGGACTTCAGAGTTTTGAATATCACCTCATCACATTCACTCAAAATAAATATTTCTTGCCAACCTATAAGGATTAGTCATAATAATCAATGAATCCAGAAACAAAACAGAACAAAACAAACCCTTGCTTGCAGTTTTGGTCAAGATAACAATTATATTTACATAAAACAGTTTTCAAAGTAACTCTGGTATTCTGCACTACAGAACACTTGAGTGTATGCTCTTCAAAAGTTAAAAATTCTGGAGTAAAGACCGTATGTCTTTGTGGAAAATTCTGGCCTGGAATATGCAGAGTATGATGACTACAATGTTCTTTATTACATTAATCTATTAAGACACCAAAGATTTAGTTTAGGAGTAGTTTTAAACATTTTTCCTTAGTACTTAGTTCAAGCTCCATCCATGTCCCTGCAGAGGACATGATTCTGTTAATTTTATAGCCACATAGTATTCCATTGTGTATAAGTACCACATTTTATTTATCCAGTCTATCATTGATGGACATTTAGGTCGATTCCCTGTCTTTGCTACATTGAATAGTGCTGCATTGAACATACACGTGCACGTGTCTTTACAACAAAACAATTTATATTCCTTTGGGTATATACCCAGTAATGGGATTGCTGGTTCAAATGGTATTTCTGTCTTTAAGTCTTTGAGGAATCACTGCAGTGTCTTCCACAATGGATCAACTAATTTAAACTCCCTCCAACAGTGTATAAGCATTCCTTTTTATCCACAACTTTTGTCAGCATCTGTTATTTTCTTGGGGTTTTAGTAATAACCAGTCTCACTGTGGTTTGATTTGAGTTTCCCTGATGGTCAGAAGGCCATTAGTCTTAACAAACTAACACTGGAACAGAAAACCAAATACTGCATATTCTCACTTAGAAGTGAGAGGTAAATGATGAGAACCCATGGACATATAGAGGGAAACAACACACACCAGGGCCTATCAGAGGGTGGAAGGTGACAGAAGGGAGAGGATTAGGGAAAATAATGGATACTAGGCTTAATACATGGGGGATGAAATAATGTGTGCGACAACCCCCATGACACGCGTTTCCCTATGTAACAAAACTGCACATGTACCTCCAAACTTAAAAGTTAAAAAAAATACTTAATTCCAAACAAGAGTATCATTTTTCAATGATTTGTAGGAAAAAATAGAATTAAAGTGTTAAGTGTACCAACAAAATATTAATTCTGGGACTATGCAGACATTTGAATAATTTAACTCCATTACGATTCATACTAAAATAATTTCTACTATTAGGCACACTTTCACATTTAAGTATATCAGCCAAAGAGTACTGATTACCAACGTGTTACTTGTAATTTCTCTTCTTAAATATAGTGGGAATCTATTATCTATCAACCATTGTTGAAACTATTATTAGTTAAATTTGAAGTATTCCTGTAGAGGGTGCTGAAAACAAATCCTGTGTTTCTAATGGTTTCCAAAATATATTTAGTGTAAAATAGTTTTTAAAAAACAGAAAAAAAAAAGAAAGAAAGAACAATGCAGTGTCATTTAAACAGGGGCAAGCATGATTACAGTTTCTATTTTTGCCATATACCCATGACATATCTCCAGGAAAGAAAATAAAAACCATGCTTTACATCTTGTTAAATGCACATTTGTTCTATATAAATTTGAGCTTGTTAAAATAATAGCTGACAAATATGCATTTCTTATTTTAAACCTTTAAATTACATAAATGTAAATCTACAAAAATGGAGAGATATTTTCATATGTAATTATCATCAGCAATATAGAAAGGATATGATTTTGTTTGATGCCATTTAAATGTGGATATTGTTATATTGCGAATCCATCCTTTTTTATGATAATGAAGAAAAGCGAGTAAAATTATTCAAATTTGAGCATTTTTTTTCCCCACAATTTGGGAACTACAAATTTATATTCTTCTTAAAACTGTTAATGATGTTGTAGGCAAGAAAAGTGTTCTACATGATTTAACAAAGGCAGATATTGCATGTAAAATTCAGTGCGTTTAAACAATTTTTTGGAAAGATTGAAGGAATTTTTGCCAATCATTTGAAAATCAGATGAATATAGCCAATTCCATTCATTTCTATGCTCAATTTGGTTAATCTCTGTAAATAAATCTTAACTAATCCCATTTTTTCTGTCAAGTCAATAGCCAATGGTTTTTAAGATTCATTGTCTACCATATGTTAGCACAAAAAGTTTTCCAGAAGGAGATTTGAATTTCTCGTTCAGAGTACTCATCTCAACATATGTCAAAACATCTGCTCTTCCTTGAGAGTAACCAACTCCAATTTTTAAGTGTCTGTATAAGCTCTCAAAATTTCACAGACTATTAATAAAAGCAATGTTTCAAATTGTCTCTTCAAAGGTGTTCTAGAATACGTCCTGAAACATGTAATATATCTTTAGCATGTGTAAAGTGCACTGTGGAGAATATGTTAAATCCATCATCCTCTTTAAGTGCACCACCTTTTTATATATAAAGAGAAATCTTTAGACATAATGAAACCAAATCCATCTACTATATGAGATTAATTTTAAAATACAGCTACGTATCTATCTTAAAAATTACCTAAATGCCTTTAATTCACTTTTCTGACTTATAAAACCATCTAAGCATATGTAAGTTTATTTTCCATGATTAACCGATGATTGTGGATATACCATAACTAATAAGTAACTTACTTATTATGAATACGTTTTTAGTAAGAATTAAAGATATTCTATAGTGAGTAAAAGGATCATGGAAAAAGGATTGCCAGCACATCAAGTTCACTAAATAAATGTGTTCATGTACAAAACAAAATAATTGGTTTAGACAAACATGTTACAGATTGGCTGTTTCCATGACATTTGTGCATGAATCAGACTTTTAAGGGTTATATTTAAAGGACATATTAAAGCCACCTTCTCCAGGAAGAGGTCTCTTCATACGAAGAGCATTACCTATTACTACTAAGCTCCAGGAGCACTTTCACCTCTCTTATAACTGTTCTTACTCCTCTTTCCAGTAAGGGATACACATGTATTTTCTCCCTCCTGTAGGATGTATCATGTCCTGAGGACTGGAGTCTTTTTGCTAATCTTTGTGCCTTGTTTAGGGGCTAGTGAATTGCTTTGTTCATTTAAACACTGAATAAATTTTTTTCTTTGAATTAGATAAATCGGTTTTAAATATTTTAATAAATTTAAGTATTTTAAAAGACTATTTTTTTCTTTACATAATCTGGCTATAAATGAATGCCCTACTGAACAACCAGATTTCTAGGTAACACAGGAAATGTATTTAATATTCTACTTGCAGTTAATGAAATATATAAATTCTAAACTCCCACTAAACCTACTGAAGACAAATTCTAGAATTATTAATAATTCATGTGGCCACATTTAGTGACAAGTGTAGGTCAAATAGTTTAGTAGGTTGTGTTTAGTCACATGGAAGAACTGGCAGATGGATACTAGAAAATAGCTTTCAATTCCTGCCATATGTTGTACCATATTAATAAATTTTACCTTGATCTTCTTTTGCCTTTTGAGAAAAATCATAATTGTTTATTATTTGGTTTCCTGATATTTTATTTTGTGCTATTCAATTAAGTGAAACAAATTTAATTTATTTTTCTTTCTTGTGTTATCCTTAACTGATGTTCTTATTAACATTTATATCTGAAAACAAAATAGATTGTAGACATTTCCTTTCCCTGCCTCTCACTTTTATTCTGCCCCCTCTCCCTTCTTTCTTTCTCTGGGTTTCCTATTTTTTGAAGACATTGTAGAATACACCTTAAAAATCATCCTGGTTTTGGTACATGAATATTTTAAATTGTTTTATCATTATTTATATTAATTAATAAATTCAGAGCTTCTATCAACTTATTCAAAAGACAGCTTATAATTATAAATAATGCCTTCGTGCCATATCTCTCGAACACTGCTTTTTCTTTCTTCACATTCCGTCTTTCTATCATCTCTCTTTCTCATTGTCATTTCTCTTTTTCTTTTAATATCAAATCTGTAATTTTGTCCATTTCCATGTTTTTCAAATGTGACTGCCTATCGGAATCACTTCGGAAGATGCAAAGAATTCTGAGGACTGGGTTTATCCTTCAGAGATTCTGATTTGATCGCTATGGAATATGACCTTGGCATAAGATGTTTTGAAAAGCTACCCATATGATTCTAATGTGTATAGCATACTTGAGAAAAAAAAATGATGTTTTGTTAATATTTTCCAAGAAAAATTCTGGTTTTGTTAATCTTCTTTATGTTTTCTTGATTTTCCCCATATTAATAAATTTGTAAAAAATACTAAAAATTAATAAATTATCGTATTTATTATATCTGTTTATCAAATTCTTTAGATTTGTACCATTTTTCCTTTTCTAATTTCATAAATTAAGATGTTTAGATCATTAATTTTTCGGTCTTCTTTTACTCCATCCTTTTAAGATGATGAATTTTTCTTTTTAGTTTAAATAATGCTTTATATAGTTTAAATATAGTTTACATATCTAGTTTAAATAATGCTTTAAACTATATTCCGTATGTGATGTTTTGTTTTCGTTCAGTTCTAAATTTTTCCCACTTTTCAATTTGACACCTTCAGAAATATCTGTGTTTGTGTACAAATGCATAAGTTGTGCATGTTTTACTTTCAAATATAGAAATATTTTCTGGGTTTCTCATTCTTTACCTCTAATTATAGTACCTTTTAGAATTTAGATGATGTTTTTAGTATTTGGTTAGGTATTTCTTCTGAATTAATACAGGAAAGATAGTAACAAACGTATGACTGATGAAAATAATGTGTATTAATTCCTTGGTGTAGATTTTGCTTTCTATTACAAAACAATATTTATATTCTATATTCTTGCTCTTTTTAATTATAATTTGTTATTTTATTAATAATATAACGTCGCTCATTGTGTTTACATGATACACGACTACATTTCTTAAGAGTATTCTCTGAATCAATGATTTCATTATACATAGATTATTATATACAATGTATATATTACTTCTTTGCTTTTATATATGCTTTTCATTACTTAATAATATTTACCCTGATATTAATATTGTTGCATGTGCTTCTGTCTATAATTAAATTTTTCATCATTTGTGAAAAGTTATTGAAATGGTTATTAAAAATAAAACTTTTCTCAATATATGAAAAAATTTCCATTGTATTGACTTCTTTTTCATTTGTGAGATATCTGCTCACATGTTAATTGCCATTCTTAAAAGTATTCTTTCTCTGTATATTGATTTTAAGGCACCCTTGTATTCTTATATTTTCTTCAGTTTCACAACGTATTATCATGAATGGCTTCATTTTTATTTCCTTATATAATTTGTGTTGTGAGTTCATGAAGTCAATCAGTTCTAGGAGTCTCAGTTACTTTTTCTCTGAAATATCTTCTACTTTTTCTATTTCTCTTTCTCAATCTTTTTTATACCTCTTAAGATGTGTTTTATATTACTCATCTCTATTTTTCCTATACTTCATTTTGACTTACTTCCTCAGTTCTGTCTTCCAGTACAGTTTTGCTCAGGTTTAATAAAGCTTCATTTATTTCTCCTATACCTTTTAAATCACTTTGTCTTTATAAGGTATATTATCATTGTTTTCAAATGCCATTTTGTCCACAATAATTTTTAAAGTAAATTTTGTTTCTGTAAAACTAAACTGTCTTATGGTTTTAAATATATTTTATATGTAACAAGCTAAATATGTTCATTAAAACTCACATCTGATTGCAATTTTGTCACTCATACTTACTTGGTGCATATCTACTCTTTTTTCCTTTTGCTTAGATAACTTGAGAGATTCAGGGATTGTGATCTTAGTACATTTCCAGTTGAATAATTGTAAAGACAAGTGCATCTGCCACACACCGACTGAATTGAAAGTGTGTCTACTCCATCCAACTCCCTACCTCCACATCAACTTCTTCTATCCCATAGCACAGAATTACATTGAGTTTTCTTCTGCCTTTCAGGGATCACAATTATCCTGAAAGTCTTGTCAAAAGATTACATTTGTTCTATTATCCTGTGATCCAATTTAATACAATAAAACCTAGTGATTCACCATTCCAAAGTACATTACAGGTCACTGTTTGATAATATCATTCTGGAAAGACGTGAATGGCAGGAATTAATAGATAATTAATTTAAGTTTATTTTAAGGCACATGCATATTAATATATGTGAGATAAAACCAAAATGTCAGAACCTGTAACCTTAGTGAAGATTATGGAAAGGTGTGTTGCTCTACCTTGCAACCTCTAATTCAAGGTTAAAGCAGGTAACTTCATGGCTCTCTGAATATGTTACATACCCATATTAGATAATTTTGTGCTGTTTTGACCCATTTGTTGTATAACTCAATAAACAGTAACTTTGTGGCACAAAAGAGGAGATGAATCTAAAAGGAGTCCAGACTAAAATTTCTATCCTTTGGCTTTTATGACCTGTATACACAAGGTTTTTGACATTTACTAAGATATACTTGGAGGTTTTTCTGAAACTATGTCACACCTAAGTGTAGAATCATAGAAGTGGCTTATAGTCTTGTAGAACAAAGGCATGCCTTACTGGCAGGTTGCAGGAGCAGTTGGGAATACCTCCTCAATTCTTATTGTTTGTGGTGTTCCTAATGACAGTTAATTGGAGTAGGGTTACTCTGCATAAATTATCAACAACTGGAAATTGACTGCTTTCCTAAAGTAAAACAGATCTACTCCTGGATATATCTGAAAGACAGTAGAGAGGGACATCCTTTCAGTGGAGAAAATTAGGTGCCATAATTCGTTGCCCATTTCTTCTTGAAGGAGAAAGGCTCTGAAAGAAATTCAATATAAATTTAGAGTCATTGTCTAATAGATTATTTTATATTTAAGGTTTTTGGAATGAGTAAGATTAGTGGATTAATGTCCAGAACTTTTAGAGAAGTAGAGAAAAAATTCACAGAGATTAAACGTTTAAAATACGAATATTTCAATGTACTTTGTAAATGCTCAGTAAATGTTGCTGAATGTAGGGGACTCTTTCAATTATCTGCTGGAGAAGATGATTGCCATCTTCACTTGTCTCCATAATAAATAATAGATTCATGAAAATTTTAACCAAGGTAGATGAAATGGAGACTACACATCAGTTCAACAATAGTCCTGTCATTTCACCTATGCTGTTCTGTGTAATAGCATCACAGTGCAGGAAATTTTCCCAAAGTCATCAACTTTGAGTTCATAAACTCTACAATGGTTATTATATGGACATTGGGGAGCTTTTATTGTATAGTAAGCATCCCTTTTAATTAGATTAAATCTCGTTTTTACTCATTATGGGATATGTCTTCCATATAGACATTTTCTCTAATGTCATGTTGATACTACATATAGGATTTAGCAATGACTATGGATCAGTAGCCTCCACTTGTCACTATCCATTTTCAGATCTCCAGACTTCATGGAAATTCATGTGCTTCCCATAAATCATATTTCTACATAAGATGATCAATTTTATTCTCCATAGCTTTCAAATAAAAACTGCTACAGGTACAATTTATTTTGTCCTATATGCTTGACTAGATCTAGATCACTTATTCTATTGGATCCTTCAGTTCAAAGTCATTTATCATGTGACTTTTATTAATCATTTTTAGGTTTTTGCTATTAATACTTATTAAACACCAGAACTATTCCCAATAGATGCAACATTCATGCAAATCAAAAAAATTAGTTTAATGCACCAAAACCACTTAAAATTTGTTTTTGTAAACTATTTTATTAAAAACAATTGAAATACTATATATAAGAGAGTTTAAAATTGAATTATAATTATGAATATTTGACCACCTACTTTGGTACTATCTATAAATAATAAATTCAATACATTAAAATGAACATTGACTATGATCCACTTAATGTTGTTTTTATACATGGGTGCCAGAATATTCATGGATTTACATGAAGCTTTTTTAATGACTAAGATATTCCACTATATCTTCAATTCACTTTATTGTGTATAAAGAGTTATGCTATTCTATATCACAGATAATGTAGATTTTCATTTTTAACCTAGATTTTCTAAGAATCAAAAGGTATAGGCAAGCACAGAAAGGATCCATTTATTCAATAGATATTATTAATCACTTAGAATGTTCCCAGAAGTAGCAGATTTAATGTGAAACCAATATAACTTCAGCTTCAGATTCTATCACTTTATGTAGTAAGGAATTTAACTTTGCCCAAAGAGAGGTCTAGTTTTTGCCCTTGGCTCCTGGGAGGCAATTTCTAAGCCTTTATAATATCTGCCTGTTAAAAGTATCTTTAACCTGAGAGTCTTGGGCCAAGACAGAGTCTAACAATGTGACTTGTGATTCTTTGGGTCACCTGGGATTAAATCAATCTGGGGAAGAGCTGGAGACTTAGGACAGTCATGTGGAGAGTCAGGCACTTCTATATGACAGAGCTCCACTAATGATTCTGGAACCAAGCCTCAGGTAACCTCCACTGGTTGGCCTGAACATTGTCACATGTTGTTGCCAGGAAAGTTACTGCTGTGTATGACTCCACAGGGAGAGGACAACTGGAAGCTCCATAAATGGAGCTTTCCTGAACTCTTCCCCAGCCATTTCTTCCCTTCACTGATTTTAGTGTGTGAACTGTCATTGTAATAAACTGTAACTGTGAGTGTAACAGCTTTCAATGAGTTTTGTGAGTCTTTCTACTAAATTACTGAAACTAAGAGGTGTCTTGAAGACCCATAAACTTCTTATTGGATTCAGAAGTGATGGCCGCCTTTGGGACCGACAAACCACACTTGTTGTCAGAAGTGAACGTGGCCTTGTGGGGACTGTTTCTTAATTCTGCACACTCGCACAGAGCCCATACTACTGGAAGGACCTTAGCAAAATGTTCATATGCTTATAGGTTTTTGTAGAAACTACAAAAATAATATATTTTTACTAAAATTGATTAAAATGTACTTATTTTCTAAATCACCTTGACCTCTGTGGTGCTCTTTATAGAAATGTCCTTAGGAAAGTTTGGAGTCAGTTCAGGTAAATTTGAATGTCAGGATATCTATCTCTCTCTCTCTCTACACACACACACACACACACACACACACACACACGCACACACACACACACAAAATACATATACCTCTATATATTTATCCATAAATGTACATATGTATTTACTGTGGTTTAATATATTTTGTAGTTGTTCTGTAAAAACAAGTTATTGCTAAACCTCCTGGGATTAAATCACTCTCATAACACTTCATAACACCTAGTGTGTTGTTTCATTTGGTGTTATATTATTTGTGTATAGCGTCAAAGGTTGTAGCACAGTATATATGTGCTGTATGGTACTTAGCACTAGAAATATGGGGAATATGTATATATATGCCATATGGTACCATATGGTACACATATATATATGCCGTATGGTACTTAGCACTGGAAATATGGGAATGATAGAGAATAAACTTGATACAAAGTGTTTGGTTATATGAAGGTGGTATGTGGAAAATTCTTCCAATCTTCAGTCTTTTTTGTTTGTTTGTTTGTTTGTTTGAGACAGAGTCTCGCTCTGTTCCCCAGGCTGGAGTGCAGTGGTGCAATCTCAGCTAACCACAACCTCTGCCTCCTAGGTCCTGCCTCAGCCTGCTGAGTAGCTGGGACTACAGGTGCACGCCACCATGCACAGCTAATTTTTGTGTTTTTAGTAGAGACGGGGTTTCACTATGTTGGCCAGGCAGTCTCGAACTCCTGACCTTGTGATCTACCTGCCTCGGCCTCCCAAAATACTGATATTACAGATGTGAGCCACTGTGCCTGGTCATATTCACTTCACATCAATGTTTAGCCAAAATTTAAATCAAAACAGCAAACTCTAAATTATGCAGTGTATATAATTATAAATATAAATAGTATCTATTATGTTCTTTTCTTTTGCTAGAAAATTTAAAAAAAAAAACTTTATCAGAATTCCTGTGTGTTTAAGGCACAGAACTATTAGAGTAAATACACTGACTTTATCTGTAACAGCTGAAAATTAAAAAACAGAAATAAGTTGATAGAAATTTTTCCAATTTTAGCAATAATATTAAAAACTTACATGACATCAACAAAAGCTATTCACGAAAGTCAACAAATTATTCTTCATATGACTAATAATAAAAATACATAATGAGACATATAGAAGACTGACAATATTGTCTGTATAGAAATTTTCTTACAAAAGCATTTTTGTAGGAAAGACAAACAATAATTAGCAAAAAGAATGAAAGATATATGTTAAATAGGTATTTCAAGAAGATGAAAGACTAAAGTTATTTTTGTTTGTGATAATGATTTTGGTATTTGCCAAATTTAAAATTTGTCGTGATTTTTTGTTCTAATTAGAAACAAATACATGCTTTAGAACTTAATTTTGTATATGCAATAATGTATTCTTAAGACATCTCTACTTATGAAAGATCTAGTCTTGACAAAATTTGGACCCATTCTAGACATTCACTCTAGACTCCCCTACTTAAACTATATTGACTCTAACATGAAGCTCTTAAGGTGCCAATGATCTAATATTAGTTATAACTCTTAACGTATACTACTAGAATGTAGTAATCTTGATGATAGCAATTACCTATTACTCTAACTATGAAGATATACTTCTCATACAGGGATGAGGATTTGTAATACTGGCATATAACAGCTATCTAATAAATATATGGTGAATTAGCCAATGTTAGCAGTTTTTTTGTCAACTTCTTTCACACAGTTCTCTAAGAATGTAATTATAAGAATGCAATAGCTTCCAGTTAAAAATATTGAGGGAAATAATGGTAAAAAAAAATCTTTAATATCTAACTATATGCAGGACTAACTTTCAATTTATGTTCTCTAGATTTTAATACTAGACCCTATGCATACTTCCTGTGAAATTCTGGGTAAGTTATTTAATCATTGTACTTAATATGTAGAATTGGGATAATAAAAGCACCTAGTCTGTGGGGTGATTTCCCGCTTTAAATGAAGCAATGAATGTAACAATTTACATTCACGTGGTTAAATAACTTGCTGACATTTTGTGCTTCCCTCATATAATTAGGCTGATGCTGTCTGCTTTTTGTTCTACAGTATTTTTGATAGTTCATTTTTTTTCTTTCTATTGATATTCAATGTATGGAGATGTATCAAAATTCAAGCTTTTCTAAAAATGTATCCTATTGTTAATACACTTGATTACGCTTTCTCAATATTGAAGTTGTGATCATGTAAGTAAGGTCTATCAATAGGGTAGAATTGTTGTATAATTATTAGCCTAATTCCTGTGCTAAGTGGCTTTCTGGTAGAATATCTCTAATGGACTGAGGAATGACAGTTTCATTCCTCATGATATCCTGGCTCATTTTCTCTTTCTCTTTCTGAGCAGATAGAAAACAATCCTTGACATTTATTGTATGAGGTCTTAACAACAAACTTTTCTAAAATCTTGAAGCTCAAGAATACATTCCATTCTGTTCTCTGCCATTCATGTCCCTTTTCAGTTGATTACTGAAAGCTACCCTCTTCTGCTAGAAAGAAAAAAGATAACAATGTGGCAGATGTAGGGTGGATTTGCAGTGAGGAGTAGGAAAAAAAGGAATCACTGTTCTAAGAATGTTGATTTGTGCACAGAGGTACAAATTCCCAGGTTTCTAGTTTGCAAAACTTTTGCATTTCTAGACAAGTAGAAAAATAATGAAGAAAGGACCTTCCTGGGGCTTCTTATTTTAACAATGCCACTCTTTCCCTGAGTACACTGCAAATGTTTTGTTTTTTTACTGGTGGTATAAACTGCCACCAAAGAAGAAATGCCTTATATGAAATCATGCAACCCTGAGTTATTATTTCTTAAATCTCAGACTCATATATAAAAACTGAAGTTTTGAACCTCTTCCTTAGCAGCTATACAGGCTAGAATGTTGGGATACGGTTATATACTCTAAGGGTCGCTCCATAAAGAAGTTTGTCCATGTGATATGTAGAAATAGGGAGTCAAGTCATGGGAAAGGGAAGTAAAATAACTCGTACTCACAACACACCAACTGTGTTTCAGACACTGTTATAAATTATCCATGCAAATTTTTCATTAAAACTTTGTTATCTTCTAAGGAAAGTATTATTATCTCAAAGCTTAATTTAAGGAAGCTAAATAAATTGGTCCAAATTACATAGCTGGAAAGAATGCCTGAAACTAAGTAGCTATTGTGCAAAAAGTAGAAATCTAAGTTAAATTAAATCTATAATGGGAAAAGAAAGCAAGAAAATGCATAATAAGGCCAAAAAGGTCTTAAAATAATGCAATATAAGTTGTAGCTTTAATAGAAAGGGCTCTTTATATAACTCAGAATAGTGTAAAAGTGTAAACATTTACCATAAATGCTGCCTGCAAAAAAATACATTTCCTTAACTTTAAACTCTATTGCCTGTACCTCTCATAAATTATATAATATTTTCAAAGAATTTCATATTCAATTACTACATTTTTAATCAGAATGTGAAAATGTCTTAGAGATTACAATAATTTTAAAAGTAATAATTGTATAATTAATAATATATTAATTTAACAATAATATAATTATTATTGATTTAAACTAGGAACTGCATTAACAGACTTTCAATGTTACTCTTTATCTTAGCATCATGTGATTACTCTCTTTACCAGATCCTTTTAATAATTTCTTTAGTGGAGTCTGATAGTGGTATATTCTCTTGGTTTCATTTTTCTGAAAACACTTGATTTTGCCTTGGTTTCGTAGGATATCTTCTTTGTGTATATAACTTCAATGATCACTGCGGTGATGTCCACACTTTCTCGATAGCCTTCCATTTTCTTCTGATTTCTGTCAAAGCCATATAGCCAAAGACTACCAGGCATACACCCATAGATGATGAAAATTGGATTTACTACTTGTTTCAATGAAGAAGAACACGCACCATGGGGAACTGTGAGGCTTTGGAGTCAGAGGGCGTTAGACAAAACTTAAAGCATTTAGACTTGTGTAAAGTGGCTTTGTGGAGGAAGTAATCCTCTACTCTGGCTTGCAACTGTGAAAAAGCCAGGGTAAATCTATGAATAAGCTCCTTAATAAATGTTGACTAGAAAGTGAGAGGAGTGAACCAGGCTAAAGTTGCAATTATTAATGAAAAAGTACATATGAAATAATACAGTAATATCAAAGTAAGATATAACTATACACAACATTGCAAAAGCACATAGTAATAAGCAGCAATGATTATAAATATTTTTCCAAAATAAGCGATGTTTTCAAATGTATTTGATAGTATGCCAAAAAACACTGAGAATTAACACAAGAATTCTATGTCTAAAGGAACTGCCCCTAATCTGGGAATAAAATAATTTTATAAATTACTTAAATTTAAAATAATTTTATAATCAAAATTAAATAGAGAAAATTTTTAATTTCACTCCTTTCCTACTTTATCCATATATCAACAGAAAATTATATGTCATACTTTCATATGTATGCATTTAGACATACACAAAGAGTATTCAAATGAGTAATTAGAAAATTTTAATTATAACTTTAACATATATGAAACAATGTATATTTCATATTAAATTTACTGTTTGAAGGAACTATACTTTCAAATATAATATAATTTTATACCTTTTACCCTGTAAACAATGTATATATTAGTATTTCTCTGTAGTTATTATACCTAGTATAACAAGCTATTTTTATTAATTTTCACAACTAAGCAAAGTAATAAATAACCTTTTTGTCTTCAGAACAAAAAGAAAACTTGTAAGTATCAATAATTATTTAATTATTTTATTTGTTCATGGGCAAATGTGTATGAGTGTACAGGATTGGATGTGTATAATTACCCAAAGACACTAAAAGGGTAAATAAAAATCTAAAAAAAAAAATAATTAATTAATGTCCTTGGCTCTAGAAGGAGTGACTTTCCCCTACTTCCTTTTCCTTAAAATATTTATTTTAGATAATATTTTTTTTCTCTGACCTTTTGAGATCTAAGTGAACTTTTTAAAAAACAAAATAAGCTTCTTGTCAGTTTACAGCACAGAAATCTTTTTCTCAGGGACCTAAGGGTCTTCTTATTGAATTGCAATAAAGGAATATAGAACTTTTGTACCTTATTTTCCATGTGAGATAAGGCACGTAACTTCAGCTTTCATCCAACTTCAAATCGCAAACTTATCTCCTCTCATGAGGTTATGTGAACTTTCGTTTTCCTTTTTTTTTTTTTTTTTTTTTTTTTTGAGACAGTGTCTCTCTGTAGCCCAGGCTGCTGGAGTGCAGTGATGTGATCTTGGTTCATCATAACCTCTGCCTCGCAGGCTTAGGTGGTACTTCCACCTCAGTCTCCTGAGTAGCTGAGACCACAGGTGTGGTCTTTCTATTTTTTATTTTTTTGTAAAGACTGGGTTTCACCACGTTGCCCAGGTTGGTCTCCGAATCCAACTAAAGTGATGCACCTGCCTTGGCCTCCCAAAGTGCTGGGATTACCGGCGTGAGCCAACACAGCTGGCCTCATTTTCCTTTGATAAAGGCAATTAGCAAACACATGTAGCTATTGCAATTACCAGGTGTATTTAGGATGAAATATTTATGCCAAATTGTGTTATTAAGTCCTGTTCCTTGAGCACTAGTTGTTATTTATCTTGAGAACATGTATGAAGTAAGAATATATTGTACATATTTTGCTATATAAAATGGTAAGTTTTTGTTGTTGTTCTTTACAGTCTCTTCAGCTGATTGCTTGTGATACACTTCAAATTCTCGTTTAAAGCCTATTCACGAAATGTTTTCTTTCTTTTCTACTTCTGTGGGGAGGTTTTCTGGGCTGAGAGGGAATCTTTTTAAAATTACATTTCCTCAAAAAGGCTGGTGATAAAGACAGGAGGTTGGACAGTTCCTGAATTGAGTGAACCTCTTTTGATACAACAGTCAGGTGGGAGACCCTGAATTACACAACATCTCCCTTCTAGCTTGCCACTCTTTTGTAATAGTGAGGAGAAGAACCACCCAGCCCAAATGCAGGATTTTTACAATCGAATAACCATAGGTAATTGAGGTTCTAAAATTTCATCAGGATGACTGTTGGCTTTGATGGAAAAATGTGGGAAGCCAACAGTATTGATGGCAGATCTTTCTCAAAAAAAGCTAATATTAGTCTGTCACATTTGGAATGGGTATATGAAAATCTGCTCTTGCAGTAGTCAAAGATGGTTCTTTTGATTTGGATTAATTAGCATATTCTCTAGGGTTCTTAATCAGGATTAATTCAAATCAAATGATTTAATAGTATTTACAAGATAAGTATCATTCTAAGAAGAAAAGAATAAAAATGATGTGTACAGCCAGAAGGAAATATTTTTGAAAATGAAAGAAGAAATTCAAGAATTAAAGGTAGTTTCTCTCTCAGTGAACCATTCTTTCTCTACTGTCCCTACTCCCTTTGCTTCCCCTGCATCTCTTGGCTCAAAACAACTCCTGAGAAGGAGAAAGTGATGCTTTTAGACGTACAGGACCCTTCATTCATGGATTTATCTGCAAAAAGGAATGAGAGCGCAATATTGTTAGCTGGTAAAGAGGATATAGGAAATGCTGGAACAAGGGAATCTGAAAACCCAGAAGGCTAAGGAGCAATTGAAAAATGGTTTAAAATGAACAAACTAAGAGAATTTTGGAAGTGGAAACTGTTGATACTCGTGCTACTTACTCTGCAATTCCCTTGGTAATTTTGCACTTTTTTGTGATGATAGACACATACAGGATATTGGCATTTTGGGTCAGCCTTTTTATTTTTTCCTGCCTAATATGTCTCCTCTGAAGATTCCATAAAGATCAGTTCTCGAAGAAACATGTTTTCTTACTTCATTTTAATTCTCCTGTAATCTCACTGAAGTGTGAACTGCTGGTCAATTTAAGGTTACCCTATTCCATCCTCCAAGCAGAGTGTCTATGGAACTCTTTCAAAAAAAAAAAAAAAAGTCACTAACTTGGTTACTATATAATAAGAGGCATCTTATTCGGCTGCATTGTACCTTATGGAAGAAAAGAGACAGGATAGAGAATGGAAGTTTACGCCATGGTGAAAAGGTACACCGGGCTGAAATAACCTGTGTTGCTTTTACCCTATAGAATAATGATACTGGTTTAGTCCAAGATACAGAACCAATAAAAATAACTTATCAAAAGTACTAGTCGTGGCCATTTGTTAAGCAATATCCTTTGAAAAGATCTCTATTACAAGAAACAAAGCCAATTCTAATAAGAAAACCAAGAATTTTTTTCATTTGTATACATTTTTCCTTTTATTTTTAGTTGACACATAATAATAGTCCATATTTGTGTGAAGAATTTTTTAAAGTGAACTCACACTGTAATATTGTCATACATCCAGTAAAGTTAAAATTAATAAGGATGTTTGATCACTATGTAGAGTTATATATCATAGAAAAATAAATTTGTTCTATTAACTCTTGTATCTCTTAACCCTGCAAATATTCTGAATTCTTGCTTTCCTTGTTGTCTGCAAAGTTTGGCTTTATAAAACTATGTTTCCTTTCCCTCCCTCCCTCCCTCCCTCCCTCCCTCCCTTCCTTCCTTCCTTCCTTCCTTCCTTCCTTCCTTTCCTACCCATCTCTAGCAGATGAATCTAAATTTCCAAATTTGTATTTGCATGAATTATGAAGCAGTGCTCTGTTTGTGGTAAGGGATTCCTCAAAAGTTTTAGGATTCCTAAACTATTTTCTTCAGTGATTTACTGAAAAACATAAAGAAATTTGTTTTACTAGAGTGATTTATGAATAATTCCGTATATAAGTTACTTTCTGGTAGCCTCAGAGACTGAAGTCCACTTTGGGTTTATTTCAGTTCCTTACTTTGCAGGGTAATAAGGTTTCACTAGACAAAATGCAACTGCCAAACTGAAGTAAAATATTTAGATGTCTATTTTCAGCTGAAGACCCAATGTGTTATATGTGGGGGTAAGCTGCTTTTGCCAATACAATGGCCTATTACAAAACTAACAAACACATAAAATAAAAAAAAATAAAAATAAAAACCCAGAACAACAACAACAAACATCAACAATTTGGGAGACCAGTAGATTATTGTATATAGTGAAGTCCAGTTTTGCACAGCAGACAAATCCTCAGATGGGACAAATGCATGAGAATTCTTCAGATCCTCTCATGTGATCCTTAGAATGTGAAAAGGATTTGCAGAAGTAAAACTGGTAATAGCTTTTCCCTCAGCTTTGAGGATTTTACATTTTGAAAAACCTTTTAGCTTCTTTTGTTATGAAAAATAAAGTGCTAGTAGTGGAATATTAACTCAGAAGCTGGAATTATGCTATAGAAAAAAGCATATTTTTTATTTATTCCAGGTGCTCTGGCACAGGGAATGCCTGGAGGCCTCTGAGCTTTGGCAGCAGCTGCCATACTCACTGAAAGTCTCAAGCTCTTACTTTGGGTCACTTTATTTGTTTCCATGACCCACCTGCTGTGAGCGCTATTTTGCAAGTGCATAAAACCCAGCATTCTTCAGTTACCCATCAGATTGGCTTTAACAGCATCATTATCCAGCCCTAATATTGTGTCTGACAAATGTGAAGGCCTAAACGCTGCTCTTCTCTTACCAGATCCTGATCCGGTAATGATAATGATTGAACAATGGTGATAATGATTGAACAATGGTAATAGAAGAAGTCACTGGGACCCAGGTTAATTTATCTGACTTTCCAGTTCAAAATGCTGATTTAATAATAGTTACTGATGGGTCACGTGTGAGGATAAAAATGGCTAAATTAAATTGTCTTATGATGTAGAGACATCTCATCCAATTTTGAAAACTTGTGTTTTCTCTAGAATTAAACAGCAAAAGTTGCTGAGTTAATAGCAATTACTAGAATTGCAAATTTTAGTCCTGAACTTAAAGTAAATAGATTAAATAGATGGATAGATAGATAATAGATAGATAGATAATATATATGTGTTTGATGTCTCACATAAAAAGGCAAATTAGGAAAAATGTGGGAGTTTTTTTATTTCATTGGGAACTAAAACATTTCATTGAAAACTGATAACTGGTTCATTAGAGGCTTTACAACTGTCTATTCAAATATCAGTAGTTCATGTAGAACTCACATAGGACAGAATGGCAAAATTTCTACAAGCAATGATTTTGCTGACAGAGCTGCAAAGGTTAATGTTGGAATACAGCAGACTCCAATCTTAGGTATCCATTTTTAATACATCTAGAAACTTTTCTTTGTATTTGTAAAATATGCTTCATAAGAAGAAATGGGCAAATAAATTGTTAAAGAGGCTAAAATAAACTTTACTTTAAAAAAATTCCTGTATCATATTGGGCTAAAATAAACTTCACTTAAAAAAAAATTCCTGTATCATATTTCCTAAAGCTTATTGTATAAATGTACATTTTCATACATGTAAAAATGAAGCAGAGTATATGTTTTTCAGGTAGATATTTTTGACTGTTTATCTGAAGTAGATATTGCTAGAGTGTGCACATATAATGACGAAATTATTTTTTGATCATTAAACCTTTGGCATTTTATAAGAGATAGAAAGAGAGAGGTAGAGTATCATTTCAAAAAGAGAGAACCAGCTGCAGCCAAATATAAAATTTTCATTATAAAAGGTTAGTTACGTTCCCTCTGCAAGGAAAGAGAAAAAACCTTAGATGTAAAATAAACAGATGTTGACATATATACAAGGTACCTGTTTACAAAATAACCTAAGTCCTTGAAAATTTTATCAAGCTATATGATTTAAAGGTCATAATTTATTAATTTCTGATGTTTGGAAACAAAGGAGGGAAAATTTTCTACAAAATGATTTTTTAGATATACACAGAAATGATCTTTTCAAGAGAATTTCTTCATTTTTCCCCAAGTTATTTCTCAAACATACTTCAAAACTAACCCCCATCGATGACTACATATCATTCCTATTGAAATTATATCATTAGAAAAATAAGCATACAATTTAGCATTTTAATGAGAAAACATGAAGGAAGCAGGTGACTGGCCTCAAAGAAACACAATATTAAAATAAAACCCCATGAAGACTGAAAGTTTCGCAGAGTAATGCTTTTCAAACTTAATGTTTCTGGATTTTGATCAATGTCCAATTGTCATTAATCAAGGGCTGGATACAGTCTCTTAATTCTGAGATGAAACTGAACTAAGCATTTGATTGGACACAGAGACATGGCTTAGGGTAAAGGTCGTCAAAAGTAGGTTTGAAATTGCCACCTGTGCCAAAATGTGTCCGATGATAGTCAGTCCAATGCATACATAATTAATGTTTGTTGCTGGTATGTATCTAGGCTAGGGACATTTGTAATCTCAGAACATTATAAAACAGATCAGCAATCTTTTATATGAAGAGTGAGATAGTAAACATTTTAGGATTTGTGGGCAAAGAGACAATTCCTGAACTATCTGAGCAAATGTTTTTGCCAAAAATCTAATATTCTTTTTTTAAAATTTTGAAAATGTAAGGAAAAACCTTTATGGCATTGGTCTGGGCAAGGGTTTCTTTGGATAAGACTTCAAATACACAGGCAACAAAAGCAAAAATGGAGAAATGGGACTACATCAAACCAAAAAACCTTCTACACAGCAAAGGAAAAAATTAACGGAGTAAAGAGATAATCTGCAGAAAAGGAGAAAATATTCACAAACTGTGCATCTGAAAAGGAGTCAATATTCAAAACTCAGTAACAACAAAAAAAAAAGACAAGAAAACAAATGATCTAATTCAAAATGGGTAAAATATTGTAAATGTTATTTTTTATTAAAATAAGACATACAAGCAACCAACAGGTATATGAAAATATGATTAACATCACTGATCATGAAGGGAATGTGAATCAAAACCACAATGTTATGTCATCTTACTCCAGTTAGAATGGCTGTTATCAAAAATACACAAAAATAATGAATGCTGATGAGGATATGGAGAAAAAGAAATTCTTATACGCTTTTGATGGGAATGTAAACTAGTACAGTCATGATGGACAAAAAAAAAAGGAGATTCCTCAAAAAATAAAATTATAACCACTATATGATTCAACAGTCCCACTACTAGGTATGTATACATAGAAAATGTATCAATACGTCAAAGAGATATCTGCATCCCCATGGTTATCGCAGCACTATTTCCAATTACCCAAGATATGAAATTAACATCCATCAGTAGATTAACAAATTTTATTTTATTTTTATTTATTTACTTATTTGTTTATTTTTATTTTTAATTTTTTGAGACAGAGTCTTACTCTCTCGCCCATACTGAGTGCAGTGGTACGATCTCAGCTCACGGCAACCTCTGTTTCCTGGGTTCAAGCGATTCTCTGCCTCAGCCTCCCAAGTAGCTGGAATTACAGGCATGTGCCACTATGCCTGGCTAATTTTGTTTTCTGGGCAGGGGAAATGTTTTTTCTTGAACTTCTGGCCTCACATGATCAACACACCTCTGCCTCCAAAAGTAATGAGATTATAGGTGTGAGCTGACCCTGAATTTTAAATAGTGATATGTATACACAATGGAATACTATTCATCCAATAAAAAGGAATAAAATTCTGTCCAGGCATGATGGTTCAGGCCTGTAATCTCAGCATTTTGGGAGGCCGAGGTGGCTGAATCACTTGAGGTCAGGAGTTTGAGGCTAGCCTGGTCAACATGTCCCAAAACCTGTCTCTACTAAAAATACAAAAATTAACTGGACATGGTGGTGTGCACCTGTAATTCCAGCTACTCAGGAGGCTGAGGCACACAGGAGAATCACTTGAACTCAGGAGGCAGAGATTGTAGTGACTGAGCCGGCATCTTACCACTGTGCTTGAACCTGGGTGACAGAGTGAGACACAGTCTAAAAAACTAATAAATAAAAAAAATGAAATTCTGTCATTTGCAACAACATGGATGAACCTAGAGGAAATTATATTGAGTGAAATAAGCCAAGAAAAAAAAGTACCACATGATCTCACTAATCTATGAAATCTAAAAGTGTTCATCTCATAGAAGTAGAGAATAGTAGTTACTAGAGACTGGGGAGAGTTTGGGGTAACAGGGATGGGGAGAGGTTGGTTAATGGATACAAAGCTATAGTTAGATGGGAGGATTAAGTTCTGATGTTCTATTACAAAGTAGAGTGTCTATAGCTAACCATAAAATATGTGTCAAAATAGTGAGAAGAGTCTTGAATATACTCATCACAAATAAACGACAAGTGTCTGAAGTGATGGATGTGCTAATAACTCTGACTGAATAATTACACAATGTGTATCTGTATTGGAATATCACACTGCACCCCATAGACATGTACACATATATATGACTATACATCAATTAAAAACGAAACGAAATTAAAAAGATAAAATAAAAAGGTTTTACAAAAAATTAAAAATCAATAAAAATTGAAAAATCATTTATATCTTACCACCACAAATGTGGTGGGCCCAGTTTGGTTCATGGATGGTAGTTTGTAGACTTCTGCCTTAAAGGCAAAAATCAAGAAGCTTCTCAACTGGGCTTTTTACTTTTGAGGGTTGACGTTTTTCTGTATCACCCTCATAGAACAGAGCTTTGAGGTTTATACTAAAAAATAAATTGGTTAAAAGGTACTTCTCTTTGGTATACTCTGATTTCCTTTTTTTTTTTTTTCTCCTCCAATTTTTTTGAGTCTGCTACTAACATATTTGTCCAACTATTGGATTTCTTATAAACTAGTTTAAGACCTAGTCATTGTCTTCAGGGAACAGGCCAAATAACAGGGCATTCCACATTTTCTAGCCTTTCTTACTCTTCCTCAATCTTGACCAGGCAAATCTTCATTTCATTGGCACCAATCTGAAGCAATCAAATGGTTTGTTTGTCGGTTTTAATATTTAGTCTGATTTTCGAATTGTTATCCAAGAGACAATTAACAAAAAACAACGTTTCCTCCCATATATTGAAATGTAATTCTCAGCTATATCTATTTTTAGGAGAAAAATAATTTTCACACAAATCCATTATCCTAATGGAATTTTATTGACTTATCTCATTTCAAGATTTCATCAAATGTCTTTAGATAAATTTGAATTTCTTTATACCTAAGATTAAGAAAACATTAAATAGGCAACCCATACTTATTCTGAACTTCCAGAACCCTTCACAATTAGGATACCTATCTCTTTTCCTAAATATTGAGAACAGACATATTCTTTGCTCTTTGTCCACAAAAATATACACACACTTATATACATAAGTGCACACTGAAATACATGGAATATGTCATCTTTAGAAACGTGTCAATGCATATTTACTAATCATTATATGTTAGGCTATTTGACATGCCCTTAAAATAATATGATCAATCAACTGGTAAGAATTTTCTAAAATATATCTTATTTCGAGCCCATGTAACTGAGTTATTCTTACAATATCTAGTCTTCATTTTTTTTACTCAACTATATTTTGTATTGTCATAAACGTTTGTATTTTATGTTTTTCACATAATCTCTATTATGTTGTGTAGATTATGAAAGTATAATCTAAAAATTTTGCCACTGTCTCCTAGGACACGGAGGCATGTAATCATATGTTTTAATATATATCTTCACTAAACAGCCTCGATTTAATTAATCACTCTGCCTATTAATTTGACAGACAATTAAAATAAAGCATTGACAGAAATTGATATGTAAGATTAATAATCAATTATTTTATTTAAACTCTTGTTACAGACCATTGCATTATTTAATTCTCAAAATTGATTGCTGTATTAGTTAAGATGGTGTATACTTGTGTTTTTAGGATTCCTTATCTAAATTAAGGCAGAGAAGTTACAGTATTTATATCTGCATGAAATCTCAATTCTAGAAAAACTTTTTAAAAAATTATGTAATCCTCTGGAAACTATTGATATGATACAGGAGAAATTGTCAAAAGTTTATTGAATACATTAATATCATTTGACAGGACACTCTGCCTTGTATATAAGCAGATACTTTACTCAGACTTCTTGACTGTACTCTAAAATAATATATGTACTATTCTTCTAAATATTACTAGCTCACCTTTTAAGATGTATATTAATATTTTAATGTCTTGTTTCAATTTGAAAAGCTCTTGAATGTCTACTTATGATAGCCCTAAGAGCTGAGGTAATTATTTCCAGGAGGCTGAATCCATGATTATTAACTGTTCAGCAATGCATGAGCAAGAGAGAATATAACATAAGGGACCATTTCTAAGTTAGCCATTTTTTTTTTTCACAGGATACCTATGTGAATATGGGGCACCTGGGAGGGTAAGGGGAGGACTATTTCTAATTACATTTATAAGCACATACTGATATTATTGAATCAAAACCTATAGCAGTGCTTCTCAAATGGGAAGGGAGACAATGTGTAAGGAGATCAGGAATATCATTAGTCACCTTTCGATGTTTTAATGCATACAGCCGTAACGGAAGGGTTATCAACATCCAGATAGGAAAATGGGAGCAGGCATTATATTCAGTATGTTCTGAAAAAAATCTTCCTAGTTGATTCTCACATGCTTCAACTTGGTTAAGAAACAATGCTTTACTAGGAAAAGCAAGGGCAACATGAATTTTTATTTCTAGGCTAGATATAATATAAATATTTACAAGCAACATTGTACATGATATATAATAAATGTCTTTATAAGTAAATAGATCTTGATATATATCCTTGTTAAAGAAATATGTGTAAGATGGCAAGGTTCTTTCAGAACCTAATGTGAGTGTTTTCTGCAATGTTTACCATAGGAAATTAAGTATATTATACGGTGTATATGTAATATATAGAAAATTACATTGTACATAAAATTCTCCACATCATTACATAATAGGAGCACAATGTGATATCATAGGATATTTTTATCAGAATGGCTTATTATTTATTAAAATACATGTATTCAACACTTACAGATTATTTGTGTTATTTGCAATACAGATTATGCACTTTAAACTATTTCTGGATTTTTTAAAACACTTGGCATCAAAGACATAGACACTACTTTCTTCTACATAATGAGAGAGTAAGCAGTTGTTCTTTATCTATTGAATATTAAATGCATAACTTCTTAGTCAAGTGGCCACAGATTAAAGGTAAGGTAGTAGCAAAGGGAAAACACAATTCTTATTTCTGCTGTGGGTTACTCATTGAGCATCCTAACAAAGCAGCAGTTATCAAATATTTTCCAACATACACACAGTCTTATGTTCAAATTAGACCATTGTAGTGGACTTAGTCATTAATATCTCTACTATCTGCTAACTGCTACATCTTTATTCCTGAGACCTGCTGTCTGCTAGGCAATTCTAAAAATACCTGTGCATGTTGTAATGTATTATAATGTTGTATCTGAGTTTTGTAATACTTTTCCTCTTGAGTAATGTATTTTATTTATGTGGAAACATAAATGCCTTTCTCAAATTTTAGAAACTAAAAAAGAGGAGATTATACTTTCTTGTTCATATTAACATTCCTGTCAGAGAAGTTTCTACACACAAGTGCAAGGATTCTTTTTAAGCAAATGTGAAATCTGAAAAGCAAATTGGCACGTACAAGCATGTTTAAGCACATATGGACACTACAGAGTGATTTGCTGATTAATTATAAATAGAGAAAAATTTTAAGTATATAATGAGTTTAATACATTTAAAAACAAATTATATCGCTGCATAGTATCCCATGGTGTATATGTGCCACATTTTCTTTATCCAGTCTTTTATTGATGGGCATTTGGGTTGGTTCCAACTCTTTGCTATTGTGAACAGTGCTGCAATAAACATATGTGTACATGGGTCTTTATAGTAGAATGATTTATAATCCTTTGGGTATATACCCAGTAATGAGATTCCTGGGTCAAATGGTATTTCTGGTTCTAGATCCTTGAGGAATTGTCACATTGTCTTCCACAATGGTTGAAATATTTACACTCCCACCAACAGTGTAAAAACGTTCCTATTTCTCCACATCCTGTCCATCATCTATTATTTCCTGACTTTTTAATGATCGCCATTCTAACTGATGTGAGATGGTATCTCATTGTGGTTTTGATTTGCATTTCTCTAATGACCGGTGATGATGAGCTTTTTCCATGTTTGTTGGCTGCAAAAGGATGAGTTAATGTCTTTTGCAGGGATGTGGATGAAGCTGGAAACCATCATTCTCAGCAAACTAACACAGAAACAGAAAACCAAACACCACATGTTCTCACTCATAAGTGAGAATTGAACAATGAGAACACATGGTCACAGGGAGGGGAACATCACACACCAGGACCTGTCGCGGGGTGGAGGACTAGGGGAGGAATAGCATTAGGAGAAATACCTAATGTAGATGATGGGTTGATGAGTGCAGCAAACCACCATGGCATGTGTTTACCTATGTAACAAACCTGCACTTTCTGCACATGTATCCCAGAACTTAAAGTAAAATAATAATAATAGTTATTATTATAATAAATTATATCTAAGCCAATTAATAATATTTAATGGATTTTAAATGAAGCAAACATTTTGCTGGGTCCTAAGCAAAACACAAAAATAAACAGACTGGTTCCTGTTCTAAAGTATGTTACATCACACAAGTGCAGAGGAGGCATAAATCACACATATTCAAGAAAGGAATTTTTAAATTATTAAAAAATGGCATCAAAGAAGCCAAAGTGCTCCTGAAACAAAGACACAACATAATGCTCAAGTGGATATGTCTTCACAGAAGAAATTTTATTTGCTTTGATTCTTGTAAGATGACAGTCCCAAATCTAAGCCCTATACCATTTTCAGAGAAGCAGCTATTTTGGAAAGTTTTCATGGGTTGGGGATTTTGTTTTGCCCTCAGCATGTTCAAGGAATGTGCAGCAGGTTTTGCTGATGACTTTCTTACTCACTAAAGAATCCATTCAAATCATACTCCCCATTTTAACAAAATGCAGCTTCCAAATGCTTTTTAACAAACTCTATTGTCAGTAACCCTTTCTCTTTAGGTGAAGACAATGAGAGGTAGAGTACTACCTTGTAAGAAGTCTTAAAAATAAATACAACATAATTTTATTATGGAAAACATCACCCCCATTTGGTTTCATGTGGGAGGTTATTTCACTACATGTATGTACTTATCTCAACCAAAAGCCTCCTTTTGAGGTAGCCAAAATGATCTATGATCTCTGTTTATTGCAATGAAATCAATGGCTATGATCAATGTGTACAATATCTATTTACTAAGATGGAATCAGTGACTATGACCTCTGTTTACTAAGATGGAATCACCGTCTATGATCTCTGTTCACTAAGATAGAATCTGATCATGGCAAGAAGAAGAAATTCTGCAAACTATTACCTCTCTGTTACAGTCATAATCTTTCCACCTGATTTTACAATGCTCTTGCATGAGAAATCACCATTTCTTAGAGAGAACCAATGTTGTTTATCACATTCGTTGATGAACAAATACTTAAAGGATGTCAATACTAATTACCTACTTCACAGAATTTGCATTTTATGTAATCTGTGAGTGAAGTGCTCCTCCACCCAATATCCACACCACTTGGTTCTTCAACCTCTTCCAACCTTTATTTCAAATGTACTTTCTCCAAATGGAGAAATAACAGATTTTAACTTGTAAAAATTTTATTTGCAGTTTAAAAAGAACTCTATTTCCTAATAACCCATTTGCCACAAAATACCCCATCAGGTAAAAGAAACTCCAAATCTCTTTGTGTATGAAATACCTTCTCATTTCTAACAAATATTTCTGCTTTCATGGAGTAAATGAAAGGCATCACAATGCGGGATACACAGCTATTGTCCATATTTGAGTCTTTGAAAAAGACTAATATGAGTCATTGTTCTTAGAATATAGCCTTCTGCTATTTTTGTCTTCCATGTGTCTTGCTTTGTGATATCTATGTTACATTAAAGTAAATAAAAAGAGCTCACAGTTGCACAACAAATGGTTATATTCTCCCTGGTTTTCTTGTTACTGTATCCAAAATAATATTTTATAGGTCAAACAGAGAGAAAATAAATAGAAATATAAAGCAACTTATATTTCTCTACTTTATTATACAATTGCATCACTAGCAAAATATCTGCTTGCTGATATATGAAAAATTATTGTACTTAAGTATAGTTTATAAAATATCAACATGTACTTAAAAAGTATTCATTTCCCAAGTAGGGCTTAACATACATAAAACAAAGGAAATCACAACTTAATAATTGCTGAAAAACCTATGCCAAAGTATGAAGTATCATATTCAAAGTTTGTGTAACTATTGGTCACACCTGATACATAGGTACTTAAAACATTAATAAAATGAATACAAATATTCAATTTGCCAACATTTGCTGCTAAATGAAAACATTAAAATTTGTAAAAGGATGCTAGCTATATCCGAGTAAAAGTTTAGAAAGCTGATACTGTATCCTGCTCAAGGTTAGACTCCTTACATTGAAGATTATTGATCTTGCATTTATTTCTACTAAAATTAGGATTTGCTGTAAAACAGTTTTATTACTATCATAAATTAATTATCCATAAAACTGTAAGTGCTCTACAGTTACGGGAATAGAAGAATGACAGAATTATGTTGGAATTTAAAAAATTTTCTTAAGCTTTTCAAAAGGGAGTTGCATACTAATTTCAGTTAGTTAAATTTTGTTACAAAGAAGAAAAAAAATACCTACCCTATCACAAAATATTCATTTTTGTATATTACTTAATTAAAAAATACTTACAGACATCAATTGTACAACATGTTACAGTATGTTATACCAGAACTAAAATGACCCCTATTCAGACAGAGTTGGCAACATTTCAATTAATGCCAGGAATGGAAAAAGAACACAATTATTATTATAATTATTATAAATTAAATCTGTAATATGTTATTGGCAGGAAACTTTTTAAGAATCCAAACTATTTAAGGATTGTTATTCATACAAAAAAGGAAAATATTAAAAATAACTGATGGAGTCTCTTTTACTTTAGATAATTCAGTAGCATACATTTTAAAATTATTGGCACACTTTTCATCATTATTACTTTCAGAATGTATACTAGATTGATGGAACATTGACAATTATAGCTTAGGTAATTAAACAATAATGTATTATTAGACATCAATTTAACAATATTATGTGCAACAATGGACTTTAACATTATAAAAGCATAATTTATTAGGCAGGTTTATTAGAGATTCATGGGACTTTTTCAGGTTTTTTTCAGCTTTTAGAAAAAATATATTATGATGACTAAAAAATAAAATTTTAAAACAAGGAAAGGAAGAATAGTGACATATTCTTTACTAAATGAAATATATGAGTTTAGATTTTAAAAATTTTATCAAAAATTAATGATGTTGAAATTCTTTTCAAGTGCTTATGTATTAGTTATTTGTATATCTTCTTTGGAGATATGTTTATTCTGACCATTTTTGAATCGGGTTGTTTTACTGCTGTTGTTGAGTTTAGGAGTTCTCTGTATATTCTGGATTTCTTATTACATGTATGACTTACAAATATGTTCTCCCTTCTGTAAGTTGTCTTTTAATTCTTTATATTGTCTTTCAATGAACAATTTAAAAAATGTATGAAGTCTAATTTGTCTGTTTATTCTTTTGTTAACTGAGCATTTTATGTCACATTCAATAAATCACTGAAAAATCTAATATCATGATGGTTTTTCTCTATGTTGTCTGCTACAAATTTTGTAGTTTTAGATCTTACGTATAGATATTTGATTCATTTTGCACTACTTTTTGTATATAATGTTTGTAAGGGACCAAGTTAAATGATGATTAAATGAGAAGACTGTTTTTTCCATACTGAATGGTCTTGTCAACTTTGTCAAAAATAATTTGACAGTATATATGAGGGTTTATTTCTGGGCTCTCTATTTTATTCCATTAAGCTGTATATCTATATTTATACAAGTACCATACTATTTTAATTGCTGTAGCTTTGTGATAAATTTTGAAATCATGAAGTGAGAATCCCCAGCTTTCTCTTTCTTTTTCAGTTCTATTTTGCCTATTCAAGGTGCTTTGAAAATCCATGTGAATTCTAGAAAGAGTTTTTCTGCTTCTGCAAATAAATAAATAAATAAAACATGTCATTGGGATATTGAAAGACAATTCACTGAATCGGTGGCTTTTTAAAGTAGTATTGACATCGTAACAATATTAAGTCAGCCAGTCTATGAATATTGGACATATTGTTATTTATTTATATCTTCTTTCACGTCTTGTAGCATTGTTTTGCTTTGGTTATGCAAGTCTTTCATCTCCTTAGTTAATTCCTAAATTTTTATTTTTTATGCCATTGTAAATATAGCTGTTTGCAATATATTTTTCAGATTGTTCTTTTTTGAAGAAATGTAACTAATTTTTGTATATTGATTTTGTATCCTGCTACTTTGTTTAGTTCATTAGCTATAACATTTTTTTTGTGGAATACTTAAGGTTTCATAATATAAAAAAATCATATCATCACTGAGCAAAGATAATCTTAGTCCTTACTTTTCAATTTGACTGCTTTTCAATTTCTTTTTCTTGTTGAATCTCTCTGACTAGAAATTCCAGTACTATGTTGAAGAGAAGTGGCTGTATTAGTCCGTTCTGACACTGCTATAAAAATACTACCTGAGACTGGGTAATTTATTTATTTGTTATTTATTTATTTGTTTTTCTCGAGATGGGTTCTTGTTCTGTCGCCAAGGCTGGAGAGCAATGATGCGATCTTGGCTCACTGCAAACTCCGGTTCCCGTGTTCAAGCAATTCTCCTGCCTCAGCCTCCCAAGTAGCTGGGATTACAGGCAGTTACCACCATGCCCATCTACTTTTTTGTATTTTTAGTATAGATGGGATTTCACCATGGTGTCAAGGCTGGTCTCAAACTTCTGACCTCGTGATCTGCCCGCCGTGGCCTCCCAAAGTGCTGAGATTACAGGCATGAGCCACTGCGCCTGGCCGACTGGGTAATTTATAAAGGAAAGAGGTTTAATGGGCTCACAGTTCCACATAGCTGGGGAGGCCTCCAGAAGCTTACAGTCATGATGGAAGGCCAAAGGAAAGCAAAGACCTTCTTCACATCGTGGCAGAAGAGAGAAGTACAAGCTGGAAAAAAGCCATCAGATCACACGAGAACTCACTCACTGTCATGAGAACAGCATGGGGGAAATCACCCTCATGATTCAATCACCCCCTTCCTCAACACGTGTGGATTATAGGTCCCCCCAAGATACATGGGGATTATAATTTGGAAGGAGATTTGGGTGGGGACACGGAGCCAAATCATATGAGTGGCAAAAACTGATATCCTTGCCTTTCTCCTGATCTTAGAGGAAAATGCTTCAGTTTTTCACCATTGAGTATGATCTTGCTCTGAGCTTTTCATATATGGCTTTTTTATGGTGAGGTAGTTTCCTTGTATTCCTAGATTTCTTATTTATTTATTTTTTTATCATGAAAGGATTTTACATTTTCTTCACACAATTTTTATGCATTAAGTGAGATGATATGTGTATTTTTTTCATTCTGTGAATATTATGCATTACATCAACATCACTGATCGTCAGAAAAATGTAAGTTAAATGTACAATGAGAGACCACCTCATATTGGTAGGCTGGTATAAAAATAAATGTGTTATCAAGGATGTGGAGAATTTGAAACCTTTGTGCACTGTAGATGAGATTGTAAAACATTATACAGCTGCTATGGAAAACAATATGACAGTTCCTCAAAATTAAATACAGAATTACCACATCATCCAGTAATATCACTTTTGGGTTTACACTCAGAAGAATTGAAAACAGAGTCTCAAAGTGATGTTTGTACACCAATATTCATAGTAGCATTACTCGCAATAGCTAAAACATGGAAGCAACTATGTTCACTGATAGATGAATTAATAAGAAAAATGTCATATATACACAATGGAATATTATTCAGCCTTACAAAAAAAAATTCAACATATGTTACAATATGGATGGATCTTAAGGACCTTATTCCAAGTGAAATAAGCTGATAATAAAAATACAAATACTGTGTTATTCCACTCATACGAGGTACTTAGAGTGGAAAAATCATAGCAATAGAAAGGAGAACAGTGATTGCCAGGGAAGAGGAGAAACTGGGAGTGAGTAGTTATTATTTCATTTTTACAAGATGAAAATTGTTATGGACATAGAGGGTAATGATGATTGCACCCAGTATATCTGTATTTAATACTACTGAATGGTATAGTTAAAATGGTTCAGATGGTTAATTTATATTACATACATTTTACTGTAATAATTTTTTTAATTCCAAAAAATGTATAACAAAAAATGTGCTTAACAATTTGAAATGTAGTTAGACATAATATTTAACGATGTTAAAGATTACAGGATAACAAATTCACTTGTTTTTTCTTAAACTTTTTGGTCTTTTCTACTTAGTTTCATTTTATCTTTCATGTTCTCATGTTGAAGTGTTTCAGAATTTAGTCCTTGAACAATTTGTTAATCTACACTGATACCTTAGGTGATTTCATTCAGTCACATGACTAGAAATATAATACCATCTTATTTTCATGATTCTGAAAATATGTATTCAGCCTTGAGCCCTTGCCTGAATCCAGTCTCATTTATCTAACTATGTACTAAGCAAAACATACTTGAATTTTTAAAAGGCAGTTCCCAGCTACATGTTCAAATGTGAGATCCAAATATGCTTCTTTTGCCATTGCCAAAAATGAAACAACCAAACCAAAATAGAAACAGTAATATAATTTTTCATACAGGCTTTGTAATTATAGTTAATGATAGCTCTATTCTGGCATATGCTCAGAATGTAGGCCTTGGCAACAATTTTTTGTAATACTATATCCCATGGCCATTATCATTTCCCATGCCATTATCATCTCCCTGAATTTCAACAAAAGCCATCTAATTGACTTTCTGCTTTTTATTCTTCTACTCTTTATTGTTACTACAGCATCCAGAATGGTCTTGCTATGATGTTAAGTCTTACCTTCTTACTTCAACAGGTATAACTTTCAAATGTCATTCTAGTTTACACAATCAAAGCTTTTAATACGACATACAAGGCTTTCCATGACTGACATCTCCCTTATCTTCCTGACATAATATTTCACTACTTGTCACAATTTTTTTCTTTCTGAAATAATGTTTTTTAAAAATCATATTTCTACTTTCTATGTTATTTTATTGGACAAAGGAGTCATTATCTTATCTTTTATTATACATTATTTTATATGAATGAGGTTCAGTCAAGCTATAACATGCATGAGCAATAACAACAAGTATACATTCAGATTATCTTATCCATTAAAGGTGAATTGAGTAATTATTTCATGAACCAGGAATATCTATAAGGCATGAATGTGACCGACACAAGAAAAAACAAATCTATTTTTAAAACTAAAACAAATATATATTTCTTGTTGGGGTATTCTACTTATTTGATTCACTATTCATGTTAGTTGATTTTTTTCTATAAATTATGCTGATTTAAGTGTTCAATTAATGTATTTTCTTCAAGGTAGAAAAAGTAAAACATACTACATGTTCAGAAACTTTTGCATGTTACTCCCAATAGTATGCTTTCTTTATTAACTGTAGGTGGAGTTTACTATGGCATTCAGTAACATTATCAGCTAAATTTTATTCAGATTACAGATTTTAGACAGAATGTTGATTTTCTAAGAGAATCAATTCGAAACTTGTCAATAATATGGAGATAGAAGGAGATATAAAGCATGAAAATTCTACTTTCGGAATTGTTTTCCCTCACAGTGAGATCCAATATGACGAACTTATTTTTAACATCGTTAACCTGATCTACTAAAATAACAGTAACAATTTAGAGTTTGGCCATAAAACATGCAACATTTACATGCTTTGTTAAAAGGTAATCACCACATCCAACTGAATAATGTATTCAGGACAGTTCAAGACTACCCTGGGCAACATAGTGAGACCTTATCTCTATAAAAATACAAAAATTAGCTGGGCATGGTGGTGTGCACCTATAGTCCCAGCTACTTGGGAGGCTGAGGCAAGAAGATTGTTTGAGCCTGGAAGATCAAGGCTATAGTCATCTGTGTTCATGCTATTGCACTCCAGCCAGGTAATACAGCCAGACCCTGTATCAAAAATTTAAAAAATAAAAAAGGAAGATCTTAAGGGAATGGTAAACATGGAAACAAAAGAATGACATCTCCTGACACAAAAACCCACTTAAGAACACAGCCCACAGAAACTATAAAGCAACTACCCAATCAAGTTTACAAAACAAGTTAACAACGTGATGACAAAATCAAAATCATGTACTAACTCTGAATATAAATAGTCTAACACTTTACCTAAAAGACATAGAGTAGAAAGCTGGGTAAAAAGGGCCAGTCGCGGTGGCTCACACCTGTAATCCCAGCACTTTGGGAGGCTGAGGCGAGTGGATCACTTGAGTTCAAGAGTTCAAGACTAGCCTGGCCAACCTGGTAAAACCCCGTCTCTGCTAAAACTACAAAAATTAGCCGGGCATGGTGGCACATGCTTGTAATCCCAGCTACTTGGGAGACTGAGGCAGGAGAATCAATTGAACCCGGAGGCGGAGGTTGCAGTGAGCAGAGATCGTGCCATTGCACTCCACTGGGCGACAAGAGCAAAACTACGTCAAAAAAAAAAAAAAAAAAAAAAAAAAAAAAGAAAAAGAAAAGAGAATGCTGGGTAAAACGACAAGTCAAACCATCTGCTTTCTTCAAGAGACCCATCCCACGTGTAATAACACAGATAAGCTCAAAGTGAAATGATGGAGAAAGATCTATCGTGCAAACTGAAAACAAAAAAGAGCAGGAGTCATTATTCTTGTATCAGATAAAACATACTTTACATGAAAAAACAAGAACAAAGAAGATTTTTACATAATGATAAAGGGTACAATTCACCAAGAACGCTTAACTATCCTGAATATATATGCACTTAACATTGAGGCACACAGATCAGTAAAAGGAAAGGACTTGAACTATGAAAATATTTAGACAGACACACGATAAAAATGGGAGACTTCAGCACCCTACTGACAGGGTTAGACAGATCCTTGAGGAAAAAAACTAACAAAGAAATTCGGAAATTAAACTCAACACTCAAACAACTGGATGTAATACACATCTGCAGAATATTCCATCCAACTATTACAGAATATACATTCCTCTCATCTGTGCAGGGAATACATTCTAATATAGACCACATGCTTGTTCATAAAGTCCAAATAAATTAAAAACAAATAGAAAATACATCAAGTACACTCTCAGACCATAGTTCAGTAAAAACAGAAATCAATCTCAAAAAGATCTCTCAAAACTAAAAAAAATACATGGAAATTAAACAACTTGCTCCTCAATAACCCCTGAGTGAACAATGAAATTCAGAAGAAAATACAAATATATATATTTCAAACAGATGAAAATAGGGACACAACTTACTAAAGTCTCTGGGATGCAACAATATCAGTGGTGGGAGGAAACTTGATAGCGCTAAACACCTTCATCAAGAAGAACAAAAGAAAAAAAAAGCCCCTCCAAAAAAGAAGAAAAGAAATAATTAAAATTACAGAAAAACTGAATAAAATTGTGATGTAAAAATCCATACAAAGATAAGTATGAAAGATAAATGAAACAAAAAATTGATTATTCAAAAGAATAAACAAAATTGATAGACTGATGGCTAAATTACCAAAGAAAAAAAAGATAGATCCTATTAAACACAATCAAAAAACAACAGTGACTTGGCACTCAATCCCATAGAAATGAAGAAGATATTCAGAGATTATTATGAAAAACTCTATGTACACAAATTGGAAAGTCTAGAAAAAATGGATAAATTCCTGGAAACACAAAACTTCCCAGGACTGAGCCGGGAAGAAAGTGAAAAAGTCAACAGACCAAGAACAACTTTTGAAATGGAGTCAGTAATATAAAACTTTCAACAAAGTAAAGTCTTGAAACGAATGAATTTATAGCCAATTCTACTAGACATACAAAGAAAAGCTGGTATCAATCCTACTTAAGCTATTCTCAAAAAATTAAAGCAGAGAGGCCCTCCCTAGCTCATTCTATAAACTTAGCATCAGTCTGATGCAAAAATCTGGCACAGACACAATGAAAAAAACAAAACAAAACTGAAAGCCAATATTCCTGATGAACATATACATAAATTTTCTCAACAAATTACTAGCAAACTGAATCAGCAGCACATGAAAAAGTTAATACACCATGACCAAGTCGGCTTTATTCCCGGGAATGAAGGCTGGCTCTACATATGCAAATCAATATAAGTGATTCACCACATAAACAGAATTAAAAGTAAATATCATGTGATAATCTCAATAAACACAGAAAAAGCTTTTGATAAAATTTAGCATTCATTCATGTTAAAAACCCTCAACAGGCTACACATTGAAATAATATACTTCAATACAATGGTAGCCATCTATTGCAAACACATATCCAACATCATACTGAACGAGCAAAAGTTGAAACAATTTCCTTTCTGAAATGGAACTAGACAAGAATGCCTACTCTCACCACTTCTATTGAACATACTATTGGGCATCCTAGCCAGAGCAATCAGACAAAAGAAAGAAATAAAAGACATCCATTAGGAAAAGATGAAATTAAACTCTTTGCCCTGATTATATGATTTTATACCCCAAAAACCCTAAGACTCCACTAAAATGCTCCTGGAACTGATAAATGGCTTTGGTAAAGTTTCAGGATAAAAAGTCAACATACAAAATTAGTAGCATTTATATACAACAACATTCAAGCTGAGAGTCAAATCAGGAGCACGATTTTATTTAACATGGAAAAAACAAAAAAAACCCTGAAATACCTAGGGCATAAGACTGTATCTAAACAAGGAAGTGAAAGGGAAAGATCTCTACAGGAACTACAAAGCATTGTTGAAAGAAATCAGAGATGACATCAATCAACTGAAAAACAGTCCATGCTCATGGAGTAGAAGAATCAATACTGTTAAAATGGCCAAATTGCCCAAAGCAAGGTACAATTTCAACGCTATTTCTGTCAAACTGCCAACATTATTTTTCACAGAATTACAACAAACTATTTCAAAATATGAAATTGAAAAAGAGCCAGGATAGTCAAATTCATCCTAAGCAATAAGAACAAAGCCAGAGGCATCACATTATCTGATCTCAAAGTGTACTGCAAGGATATAGTAAACAAAAACACCGTCATACTGATACAAAAACAGAAACAGGGACCAATGGAACACAATGGGAAACTCAGAAATAAAGCTGTACACCTACAACCATCCAACCTTTGACAAAGCCAAAAAATCAATTAAAGGGAAAGAAACTTGCTATTTAATAATTGATGCCTGGATAACAGAGTAGCCATGTGCAGAATAATGAAACTAAACCTCTACCTTTCACCATGTACAAAAAATAGCTCAACATAGATTAAGTAACCTTATGTAAACATAAGATCTCAAACTATAAAAATCCTGGAAGAAAACTTAGAAAATATCGTTGTGAACATGGGCCTTGCAAATAATTTTTTGCTAAGTCCCCAGAAGCAATTGCAGCAAAAACAAAAATGGACAAATAAGACCTAATTAAAGAGCTTCTGCACAACAAAGGGAATTATCAATAGAGTAAACAGACAACCTAGAGAATTGGGGAAAATTTCTGTAAACGATGCATCTGACACAGTTCTAATATCCACAATCTATACGGAACCTAAAGAAATCAACAAGCAAAAACCAAACAACCAAATTAAAAAAAAAAAAAAAAAATTAGGCAAAGGTCATGAACAGATACTTCTAAAAAGAAGAAATACCCAAGGCGGGAGGATCGCGAAGTCAGGAGATCGAGACCACGGTGAAACCCTGTCTCTATTAAAAAACACAAAAAATTAGCCAGGCGCCTGGGCGGGCACTTGTAGTCCCAGCTACTCGAACCTGGGAGGCGGAGCTTGCAGTGAGCCGAGATCGCGTCACTGCACTCCAGCCTAGGCGACAGAGAGACTCGGTCTAAAAAAAAAAAAAAAACAAAAAACAAAAACAAAAACAAAAACTATATATATATATACACACACACACACACACACACACACACACACACACAAGTAACCACTAAACGTTAAAAAATATGCAGTAACATTAATCATCAGAGAAATGCAAGTAAAAACCACAAGATACCATCTCACAGTAGTCAGAATGGTTACTATTAAAAATCATGAAATAACAGATGCTGGTGAGGCTGTAGAAAAAAGGAACACATATATACTGTTGAAAGAAATGTAGATTAGTTCAGCTACTGTGGAAATCAGTTATGCAATTTCTCTAAGAACTTAAAACAGAGACACTATTCAACACAGCAATCCTATTACTGAGTATGTACCCCAAAGAAAATAACTTATTCTATCGAAAAGACACACAAACTCTTATGTTCATGGCAATGCTATTCACAATAGCAAAGACATGAAGTGAACATATGTGCCCATCAATACTGGGTTGGATGAAGAAAATATTGTACATCTATATCATGGAATACTCTGCAGCTGTTAAAAATGGAATCACGTTCTTTACAACAACATGGATGGAGCTGGAGGTCATAATCCTAAGAGAAGTAACACAGGAAGACAACACCAAATACAATATGTCCTCAGTTATAACTGGGAGTAAAACACTGAGTACACAGGGACATAAACATGGGAACAATAGGTCCTGTGGACTACTAGAGGTGGTAGTGAGGAAATAAGACCTTGGTTAAAAAACTACCTGTTGGATATTATGTTCACTAGCTGAGTGACTGGAACCATACTCCAAACCTCAGCATCTCTCAATGTACTCATATAACCAAAGTGTACCTGTACCCTCTGAATCTTGAAGCTGAAATTGTTAGAAAATAAATAAATGAAGTTATTGTACATGATAAAACACAAATGTTGACCTTAAGTTTTTCATGCATCAGAGATGGATGTTAAAGTTTTTCAACTTATTTTTCTGTATCGGTTGAGATAATGATTTTATTTTCTTTTTAAATGACAAATGAACCATTTATTTTTGAGATAAATCTACTTAGTAATGAGGCTTTCTGTGCATATTGTTGTCTTCAATTTGCCAATATTTTGTCAAGGATTTTCATATCAATTTTCATAAAGGATGTGGTTTTGCAGTTTTATTTTCTTGTAATATTATGGTCTTCATTTGATATTATGTATTAATTTTAAGTAACTTTTTTCTTCTGGAAGGAGCAGGTGATTGAAATAGCAAATTTCACTATGGCAAATTCATAAAGAACAAACAAATTTACAGAGTATTTTGTAGAAAGAATGATAACATAGGGTCAGAAATTTCCAAAGATTGACAAAAATAAATTTGCAAAATATCAAGGAAAAACAAAGTCAGAGCACACCATTTTCAAAGCTCTAAAAGTAGACTATATTAAACCAGTCATTATTAAGTTATAGATTTAATTGTGTTTATATTCAAAATGATAACATGTCTATAAAATTATGTACTCTAGCAAGAAAAACGCTCTGACATATACAGGAACACATTCTTTTTGAAAAATATTAATTTCATAAATATTAATTTAAATTTAAATGGATGTATTCTACATATCATGTCTGTTTTTTCCAAAGATGTTGTGCATTAAATTAAAAGGTACAATGATGTATAATAGTAAAGTAACTTTTAAATAAGTATAAATAATACAGGTAATGGTAAGGATTTCTTTTAAGTAAACATGCTTCATAATCCAGAATATGTTCAACCACTCTCCTCAATGCAGCTTGCTCAGAAGTGCGGCATTTACACATGTGTATATGAAGAAAAGCTTTCCTTATAAGTGTGCTCAATTAGATTATGTTGGTACTTAACTATCAAGATAAAAACTGCTAACAGAATCCTGAGGGAATAAACCAATACATAGCCTATATCTCACATTAAGTTTTCTCTATGACCCCCACCCTCAAAATTTTGTAGAGCTAACATGAAGTTTTGTTGGGATAGGTGCAAAGAGATGATATCACATTCTCTAATTTATTTAAGACAGTAATTGATACCAGTTCATTTTCACTGTGCATATCTTATCTTCTGGAAATAGATGGAAGGCACCCAAAATGTAACCAGCTTGAAGATAAATTATATCTCATTTCCTAAAACCAAAATGAGCCAATATGCTGCAACTCTGCAGATATTTATGTTTGCATCAGCAATTGTGCAATAACGTTTTACTTGAAATACAGAAATTGTCAGTGAGTGCTATTAAGAAAACATCAGAGACAAATCACAAATACTTTATTTCTTCCTAGCCTCCCCAGAGATAAGATTTTATAGCATGTAAGAATGACCAGCTCTCTCAGGAGTGGTTAGATTATCATGTACTTCTGTTTTATCACCCATAATTCCATATCATTTCAATATGGCCCATGAAATTGTTTAATGGACAGTCATATGTGTCTGGATTTTTCACTTATCAGAGTCTTTCATTGTGATGTGTATCAGCACTTACTCTATTTTATTTTTGTAAAGTGTTATATTGTGTGAACATAGAACATTTTTTATCTATTCACCAGTAGATGTATAATTAGTTTTTTAAAAATCTATACTTACACCTAACCATATTGTTTTATCATAAAATGTTAGTTCTTGCTGCTGCATCACTCTCCGTGTACATCTACTTAACTCCTATAGTGATGGAAATACAGATAACTGATCACTTTTTGAGACTGTCAATAACATTGGTATGAATATCTTTGTATTAATACCTAGTACCAAAAGAATGTAAAGGTATTTTTGGATGCATGTTCCTACTCAGATATAAAATTTCAGATTACGTGAATACTTAATTTTCAATCATAATAATGTATTCATTGTTGTGTATAACTGTAACATTGGACATTTCTAGACTTTAAAAAATATATAGTTACACCTAATCAAATTTAAAAAGACCAATAATACCACAATTGCCATTTCTCCTTATAATCTTACCACTACATGAATATTCAGCTTTAGGCCAGATTAGATTGAAATATAAAATTACTTTCTTATTGACTTTTCAACATTACTCCCTTGATGATTTTAGATACTCCAGTATTATTTCCTAATCTACTTTTCTGGCTGAAAACGTTGTCTATTGTGTTCTTCATTTAACTAAACCCTTACTTTGATATAATTATACTAATTAATGTTTGTTGCACTGATTCTTTCAGCCTTGCTTCAAAGGTATCCCCTTCCTAAGCTACAAGAACATTTTTCTGCATTTCATCCTAGTAGTTTAGGATAGCAGCTTAATTAAATTAATTAGGATAATTTAATGCAGAGATACATTTTTATTTCATCTGTGTATTCCTAACACTTTTCTCAATTAGTTGTGGAACCACATTGATCACATTGTACACACAAACATAAGTATGAAAACATATGTACACATACATAAAAGTACACCATGCACACACACATACGTATATGGTGGTTTATGTGTTATACTTTGAAAACTAATATGGCAAATCATCTCTAGTTACTCATAACTAGTGTGTAGATGACTTTAACAAACATTGCTACTTTTATTATGAAAGTCACCAGCCATTGGGTAAAGAAGATTAAAAATGACAAAGAAATACACAATTGAAGATCAAAAATTTTAAATGAATGAAGACAATCACAATCTGGAATACAGAATAATACTTGGTAACTCTAATTAAACACTTTGATTGGAGAACAACATTGCAATTTTCACAATTAAGATAAATGCAAAAGATAAAAAAAGCAAGTCATATAAAAACAAACATCTTGCCCCGAGACATATTTCTAACTATTTAAATTATAAGAGAATTTAAAAAGAAAGAAAAAACAAAAGCCAAGTCCTGATCCTAGTAGACAAGACAGAGGTTTTTTATGCTAAGTAAATGGAATGTGATTGAAATAGTTTAAACACAGAAGTGACATCATTATATGTGTGTCTGTGTGTGTGTATATCACTTTTCACAAAAGACACCATTTTTTCAGTTAGAAAAGAGAGGTTGGAAAGCATAGGATTCTACTACTATAGCCAGATAAGGTAATATTTAATGTGGTTTAGAGTAGAATTTTGACAGTGAGAATGAGGCTATGCAAGAATGAGTTAAATACATTTTTATATAAAAGTGAAGGAGCCAATAAAACATTAGATTAGATGTATGTTAATGGTGAAGAAGTAATCAAGGAAGATTCTGAGATTTCTAGCTTGATCAACTGGGTGGATGATGGGGCCGTTACTTATGTGGAAATAGAATAGGGAAGGTACAGATGAGATATTGGCAAGTAAAGCAACTTCATTTTAGATATATTAATGAGAAAGTGTTAAGACAGTAGTCTAATAGAATGGATTTATCTATGGAAATAAAAAATATAAAATTGGTGCTAATAGCTAACACTTTTAATAAGAATCTCTGTTAATGGAATTATTTAAAACAAACAGACAAATTACAACAACAACAAAAAATCTTGCTGTATTCTGCCGTCACTTAACTACAGAAGAGTTTTGTCCTGAAGAAGGAGGCGCAGTGAAAGAACTGGAACTGAATCCTCTGGATTCTAAGATTTTTTACCCATTTAATGGAGAGAAAAATATTTTGAACTGGAGTTTAAAATTCAATCTTTGCCCAAATAAATTTTTAGAAATGGAAATCAACTCAGATGTGATAAGTTCTCCTTGAAATGTCATCGTGGACAGGAAAGAATGACTGTGTAACATAACTTTGAAAGCACAGAAAGTCCTTTAGATTCACATCCCAATTATTCAAGGTAACTTCAATCAATGAGTTAATTGTTTTCCCTTTAAGATACTATGTAATCTTGATATGGGAAGTCTTGTTCCTGTCATTACATTGTTTCATGCTTTTTTTAAAAATTTTTCTGTTTGTATAGTTTGGTGGAGTTCTGTCATGTTGCCATTATAATTATCTTCATCTTTTATGGAATTGTTTTAAGACCTGTGAACTTTGTACTATCATGTTTTTGTGACAAATCTTGATCTTTCATTTTTATGGTTAGATCTCCTTGTACAAACTATCTAGTGGTGAAAAACTCCTTCAATGTTTACTTGTATGGAAAAGACTTTATTTATTCTTTATTTATGAAGCTTATTATGACAGGATATAAAATTTGTGGTTGATAGTTTATTTTTTTTTTCTCTTTAAGCAACCTGAAAGTAATATCCCAGTCTATTCTGGCTTATAAGGTTTCTGCTGATAAGTGTGCTGTTAGTCTCATGTGGTTTTCTTTGTTGGTGAGTAGTGCTTTTCTCTTGTTGATTTTGTGTTTTTTTTCCTTCATGTTGACTTTAGATAGTCTGACAATTATGTGTCATAGTGATGATCATCTTGCAAAGTATGGGCCTCTTCTATCTGGATGCATAAATCTCTTGCCTAAAGAAATTCTCCTAAATTACTTCCTTAAATATGTTTTCTAAATTTTTGCTTTTTCTTCTCCTTAAGAAATATCAACTATTTATAAGTTCAGATGCTTTATGTATTTTCATAATTCTAGAATGCTTTATTATTTCTTTCATATTCTCTTTATTTATGTCTGACTAGCTTAATTTAAAAGACTTGTCTTCAAGGTCATAGAGTCTCTCTTCTGCTTGGTCTATTCTATTGTCAAAGCTTTCAAGTTTGTTTTGTAATTCCTTCAGTGATTATTTTATTTCCAGAAGTAATCAACAGAGAGAAGAGACAACATACAGAATGGGAGAAAATATTTGTAAATTATGTACCCAACAGGGAACTGACATTCAGGTTTTATAAGAAGTTTAAATAACTCAACAACAACAACAACAAAACCCAAAAATCTCCATTAACAAGTAGGCAAAGGACATGAATAGACATTTCTCAAAAGAAGACATACAATGGGCAACAGGCCAAAGAAAATGCTCAACATTATAAATCTTCACAGAAATAACAATTAAAACCACAATAAGGTATTATTGTACATCAGAGTAGCTATTATTAAACATACAATAATATAACAAATATTGGTCAGAATGAAGAGAAAGGGGAATGCATATACAATGTTGCTGAAAATGGAAATTAGTAAAAACTCTATGAAAAACAGTATGGAGATTTCTCAGAGAACTAAAAATAGAACTATCTAATTTGATCCATAAATTCCACTACTGAGTACCAAAGAAAAAGAAATAATTTTATCAAAATGATACCCGGACTAGTATGTTTATTGCAGCAATATTCACCATAGCAAAGACATGGCATCAATCTAAGCGTCCATTAACAGATCATTGAATAATGAAAACAACTATATATATATGAACATTATTCAGCTATACAAAATGAAATAATGTCTTTTATAGCAACATGGATGGAATGGTAAGATGCTCTCTTAAGTGGAACAACTCAGAAACAGAAAATCAACTATCACATATTTTCACTTACAAGTGGAAGCTAAATAATGTATACACATGGACACAGTGTGGAATAGTAGACACTGGATACTCAGAAGGCTGGAAAAGTGGGAAGGAGGTAAGATGGAAGAAATTACTCAATAAGTACAATGTAGTTTTCTTCTGTATTAAGGTTATGATTACACTAAGGGCCTAGACTTCACCATGATACATTATATTCATGTAACAAAACTTCACTTGTATATCTTAAAATTACATTTTAAAATGCTGTGTAATTTTTTCATCCTTGTTCTATTATACTAATGGCTCTTTGCTATAGCTTCCTTGTAGGTATAATTTCAACCACACTGTCAATAATGATTGTCCACAAAAAAAATCTAACTTCTTGCATTCTAAGCTAATATTTTTTAACAGGAGTAAAGTTGTTTCTCAAGGAAATATTAACCCTATCAAATATTTCTGAGAAAAGTAATACCTAAGACTATTGACTTGCATTTAGTTCATTATGTGAAATGACTGATAGAATACACTTTTTGATTTAGGGCATGGGATTTGAAAAAATGTATTTTTTGATTTAAGGTATGGGATTAAAAATAATTGCATTGGCCGGGCGCGGTGGCTCAAGCCTGTAATCCCAGCACTTTGGGAGGCCGAGACGGGCGGATCACAAGGTCAGGAGATGGAGACCATCCTGGCTGACACGGTGAAACCCCGTCTCTACTAAAAAAAAAGACAGAAAACTAGCCGGGCGAGGTGGCGGGCGCCTGTAGTCCCAGCTGCTCGGGAGGCTGAGGCAGGAGAATGGCGTGAACCCGGGAGGCGGAGCTTGCAGTGAGCTGAGATCCGGCCCCTGCACTCCAGCCTGGGCGGCAGAGCGAGACTCCGCCTCAAAAAAAAAAAAACAAAAAAACCAAAAATAATTGCACTGATTTCCCAAATGTGTTTAAAGTGGGCAGAACAATGAAAACTGTAAGCATCAAAAAGTTATTTATTTAACAACATTAGTTGGTGGTTTTTTTTTTTTTTTTTTTTTGCTTGTTTTTATTTTTGTTTTTTGCTTCAGTCTGTTATTGTGACTACTGGAATCATATACGCTTTTGCAACCTTATCTAGTTATATCGATAAAACCCTGACAACAGTGTCTGCCTTGAATAAAGATAGCTGCAATGTTATCCAAAGTTACTAGGATAAATCGTAACCTATTGATAGCCATCCTCAAATTCACCTACACTCTTTGAAACACATAAGATGTAGAATTTTGTTGTTATTCTGTAGGGGTTTTCTGAAATACTAAACCTTCTGCTATTATTAATTACATCCCTAATGTATCAGAAACAATATTTTTCAGGGGCAACATGCAATCTTGTCAGAAAGACTGCTTTATAAAGTTGATTTTTCTATCCTGAGTGTTAGTTATTGATCCAAATGCCATAAACAACCTGGTATTAAACTTGTTTCTTATTTATCTTCTATACTTTATTGCAGAGGAGGAAAAGTGATGGCATACATTTGGAATGCTTGGCTGCTACAAGAACTTTTAACACTAAGTGCCATGGTACAAATAAATGTACAGCTAAAAATGGTTGGTACCAGGCTTAGTCACAATCTTTAAATGCCTTCCTAATTATTTGTAAATCTGTTAAAATAGAGTTATTTACTCCTATCAGTTATATTATCAATACGACCATATCTGAATATCATAATGCAAGTACTTACAAGAAGAAAGACACATGATAACTAGTAGCATCTTTCTTCCCAAAAAATCAACATGTTATTTTACAGAACAAGCAGAAATTTATATTCCCAACATGAGAAAAAGCCAGAAAAATACTATCATTTTAGACCATTGTTAATTCTGAATTAGTTTTAGCAATACTAAAATTGCTATTCACAATATTTACAAATATTGTATATTTTAAGTCATTTTTCATTTCCTAAATTATTTGAAGTTGCACTAGAAATGCATTTATTAAATGGATATTTTCCCATAATCAAAAACAATGGCTAAAACCAAGAAATGCAACTTTTGTAATTTTCTATATTATCTAAACATGATTTTAGATTTTAAAATATATATACCACTATAAAATTCATATAATTTGATTCACAAATGTGATTTATAGGAAGTAATTACATACTGTTAATGCTAATTACATCTTTGATGACTGAAAAAAAATCTACATATTTGTTTAGTTTTTAAAATACTATTGGAAAACTGTTTAAAAATTTAAAAGTGAATGAGAATTTCAAAACAAAACAAAACAAAGCTATTTCAGGGCAAAACAAAAGTTAATCTCTTTGATAAAATATATTAAATGAGGTCAAAAGGGTTTAAATTAAGGGCTACATGATAACTCCAGGCTTTCATAGGTTTGCAGGCTTTCTAAATATTTTTTGAACTTTCTCTTTTTATCTAAGACAAAAATTTTAAAACAGTGTGTTCTCATTGAAAGAAACAATTTCCTTGATGAAGTCATGTCTTTGATGGAGAAAATAAAAATGTTTTCATAAATATTATTTTATTTAACTTTACATCTCAGGCATACTAATAATGGCAAAAAAATGGTTATTTATTTCAACACTATTTAACTGGAATATATAATGATTTCAATTATTAATATTTTAGACTTTTTTTTCTTCTCTAAAATAATATGGTTAAAAAATTATAATGTTATTTATTGATATCAGACAAAGCTTTGAATTCCAGAACTTCTATATTTCTAGAAAATATAATCTCTTGCAACATATTTCTAACTTTTAATTAAAATAATTTTATTTTCCAATATAAGAACAATGTAAATCTATACATATATATTAATAACAAATATAAGCTATATTCTAGACCAGATGTTGGTGGCAAATGTATGTGTGTGTGTGTGTGTGTGTGTGTGTGTGTGTAGGTTTCATAGAGTGTCACACTTTGTGGCCACATCATCTTTGGCACAACTCCTCAGTTCTGCTGCTGTAGTGTGAAAACATCCCTGGAAAATTAATAAATCAAAGCATAGGATTGTGCTCCAATAAATCTTTATTTACAAAACAGATAACAGGCTGGATTTGGTCCATAAACTATAGGTTGCCAAAACCTGATCTCCACATTAAATAGATTAACTCAATTTCACGAGAGTATTTTGTATTACAAATAACATATGTGTGTGTATGTGTATGTATTTAAAATCCCTGAATATTTGAGAAAATGAATAATTCTCATTAGTGTACCAAGTATCATACAGTTCGATCCAAATGTCACAAACATTAAAAGTTTTATACTCACACATTCCTAGGCAATGTGTATCACTATTATCCTCAGTTTACAACTGAGGAAATTGATACAGCAAGTGTCAGTGCAGCTTTAGGGTCATACATCACATAGAGACATTTATTAAAGAATACATAGGCTCCTTTGTCACTTATAAATGTGGTCAGTGCTAGCAACAGGGAATACTGTAACTATTCAGTTCTAATTGTAAAGTTTCTGCACATTTTTAACCTTATGGCATTAAAACAAACAAACGAAAAGCATCTATATTTAAATGCCATGAAGATTTGGGATCTGAGCTCCTGATGCTATCTCGGATGGTCAGTGTCATGGGATGTAGAAGAATATTGTATTTTTCTAACATATTCAGAGGAAACCTTATATAAAAGAAAAAGTTGTTTCCAGATTCCCACTTATTTCACTATAAAATCAGACCATGTTTCAATCTCAATTAATTACATAAATTTAATTCAATCTATTTTCATTGATAACCGTGAGTTTAGATGTTCAATGTGTAAATTAAGATAAAAAACCACCACAGACTCCACTCTTTAACAGACGATATCACTTCAAATATAAAGGGCATATGCATTAAAACTACTAAACCAGTAAATGTATACATAAAATTGTATGTGATTAATTACCAGACAAAACTGTTCAAAAGTGGGATAGAATTTCATTGGATATAAAGCAAGTAGTACAGATAAGCATTATCAGGGGAAAATGTTACATTGAGAGAAAGTTAATAAAACTTTTGTCTCTTGGTAATGGTTTGCCAATACAAAGAAGCAACATTTTATCAAAATTTATTAGATAATGGAACTAAAGCATTTCTAATAGGAAAATTTGTAACACTAAACAACTATAATATAAATAAAAACATGAGGTCCATAATTTTAGCTTCCAACTTTAGAAACAAAGAAAAACAATAATAAAGACCAGAGAGGAAAGCAATGTTTTGAAAATAAAAATAATCAATGTAGCAATTAAAATAAAGCTGGATTTTTGAAAAGATTCATAAAGTTGTTGACTATCAAGAAAGTCTGAGCAATATAAGAAATGAGAGAGTTGGCACTATTGCAATATTTAAAGTATTAACAGGTTAGTTGTGATAATATTAACAACAACTTCATTCCAATAAAGTCAACAACTTAGATGAATTGGAAAAATTATTGGAAAAACACAAAAACAAAACGTATTCAACAATAAGTGTGAGGTTATATATTGTTAATTAGCTAATTTTACTTTAAAACATCATGTTATACATAAAAACATACAATTTATTTGTCAATTTAAAAACACATTTAAAAGAAATAGATGTAATTAGGATGCAATTTAATAGCCTCAAGGCTATCAACTAAACTAGTTTTATAGTTTAAAATCATTGCACAAAGAAACCCCAGGAGTAGAGGCTATCACTGGTGAATTCTACTACACACTTTAAGGAAGTAATAATTCCTGTTCTGCACAAAGTCTCACAGAATTTTTGAAAAAGGAAGACTTTTTAAGTAGAAACATTTCAAACTCCTTTTTCAGTTATAAATGTGGTCGTAATAGATATAATACTTATTGTGTCTATCTTGTGCAAGAAACTGTGCTTTCTACATATGAAGATATAGATGGAAGTGTTTATACTGTCACTGCAATTCATAAATATATATTTGATAAGGGATTAGCAAAACTAGATACATATTTGAAATGCAATATGTTGCCATTACTGTCAGCAATGAGCAGAAAATAGAGTACTATAGAAAAGATTACCATGAAAGGAACAGAATTGTGTTTCAGTTTTATATTTGATTTTTCAAAGGGTTGGCAGAAAAGGATAGTTCTTATGTATTGCATAAGAAGAACAGGGCAAGGCCGGGCGCGGTGGCTCAAGCCTGTAATCCCAGCACTTTGGGAGGCCGAGACGGGCGGATCACGAGGTCAGGAGATCGAGACCATCCTGGCTGACACGGTGAAACCCCGTCTCTACTAAAAAATACAAAAACTTAGCCGGGCGAGGTGGCGGGCGCCTGTAGTCCCAGCTACTCGGGAGGCTGAGGCAGGAGAATGGCGTAAACCCGGGAGGCGGAGCTTGCAGTGAGCTGAGATCCGGCCCCGCCCTCCAGCCCGGGCGGCGGGGACAAAACGAGGCTACGACTAAAAAAAAAAAAAAAAAAAGAAGAAGAATAGGGCAAGCAAACTTTTTTAAAAACTTGGACTTTGGTGAAATAGAATTTTGGTAGAATATAACTTGAGAACAAAACACAATTAGTGGACTGAAAGAAAACAATACTTTCAATACTTTGATCAACTTCTATCATGACAGCATGAGGCGTTCTACTGATCAGCTCTCCAAAATAATTAGTAAGTGGTGAAAATTCCAAAATACAAATAAATAAATAAGTAGATGATAGATAGATGATAGAAAGATAGATAGATGATAGATAGATAGATAGATAGCCAGACAGACAGATAGATAACTATTTAAAGATTCTGGAAATTGTCCAAAGGGCAAACAGCAAATAAAGAAATCCCTATTCAAGAAAACATAGAAAATTTGATTTAAAAAAAGGTATTTAAATCAAGATTATTGTTTCCCTCTACTTTCACACCTTTTGAAGGGGAAACACTACTCTAGACTGCTGCAGGTAGAAACATAGGACTTCCACTCCTACCCATCTTTCAGTTGTAGTTTTTCTCCTTCCCAGGAGGAGCCGGGCTTCATCATTTCTCATTCTGCCCTTAGAAGCTTGTTGCTGAGCTATGTTTCAGCGGAGTGTGCTGGAGAGCTATGGGCTCCTTTCATGAATCCAGCCTCATGCATGAATCAGAGGTTCTTTCATGCAGAAGCAGAGAGTACTCTCGGTCAACAGCCCTTGCTTTGTGAGGCATGGCATGGTTTCATGACAGAATAGAGAAGCCAAGAGGACCCCAGGGGTAAATTCTGGGATTAAAAGAACAGCAGCAAAATTTTTTAAAAAATTCGCTAAAGAAGCTCAACAAAATATATAACAGGTAAAGGGAAAAAAAAGTGCACCTGAAGAAACATAATAAACATTTAGGAAATTCTACAAATGCCTTGTAGATAGAAATAAGAGATTCATAAACAAGCACATCAAGGTAAAATACTGAAAACTAAAGACAAGAAGAAAATCTTGAAAATATGCAAGAAACAATATACACCATTTGAAAGGGCAAGTCAAGAAGATTAACCGCCTACGACCTGAATTTTAGTTTGGCAGTTTTAGTGATCCTGAGAAGAAAACCAAAGGATAGGATTCTGAGGTCATGAAATATTCGCCTGCTTTACTCTACCTTGTCTATATTGAGGGGTTATTTATTTACTCCTGAAAATCAAGAATAACAGTTGGTACTCCTGGTTAATCAATCGTTTTATCAATGAAGTATATACTTTTGGCTTTCTATTGATGTCACCCCAGTTATTTGTGAATTACACATTGCAGTCAGCTGCACATCTACCTTGGAAGACATTTATGTAAAAAGCTTGTAATAGTTTCATTAACAATGTTTGCTTTTCTTATCGCCATATCAACATCATATTGGCTAAGATAATATAAAGAGCAGGGGTTTCTTATTAGTCTTCACCAAAGACGGCTCTGTCCTGTGGATAAAAGTAGAAAAAACATACTGGAGAAGTGTCACTGAGGAAAAGGCCATGTGAAACCCCAACACAGACTAAACTCTCCTCCACATTCAAGAGGAAATTCATGGGACTACCACTTTCAGAACAAAGCTGAAATTGTCAATTATCTGACTATTTTTGGAAGCTTTTGGTGATTTCCTTGGACATTTAATTTTATTTATTTATTTATTTTTTGCATTACCAAAATCTTAATGTTTCCTATAGATCTCTTGGTCTTCCTTTATATTTCGTTTGGAAAGAATTGTTAGCACTTGCATAGGCATCCTATTCCCAACATTTAAACATCTGTCTGGGTCACAGAGCTGTTGGGCATTTGGGGTTACTCTGCTTTGTAGCAGCTCTCTCCATTAAAGAGAATAAAAAAGATATTGTGCAGAAGCCTGAAAGGAATGCCTTCACAAAACATTTGTATGTTAGTACAACCCACTAGCCTGCTTCTTCTTTCTCCCCAAATACTGACAATAGTAGTTATTGTTACTTATAGTTTAAAATTATGAATGCAAAAATAGCAGAGCATTTGTAGTGAATTAAAGAATTCAAAACACAAGTGTCTTATGTCTAATTCTGTTATATTGATTGAGTTTGATTATATAATTACAGAAACTACTGTAAAGAACAGAAATGGTAGGTATTTGATAAAGGGAAAAGGAATTGTTATAAGAAAGACAAAGTGTGTGATTAAAGATGAGGTTTGAGATGTGCAGCAATTTTGAATAACAGCAATACCCAAGGTGTGACACCAGAAGTGCAACCAAGTTATTGTGGGGTTTAAGGATTTAGCCAACCATATATTAAATAAAATAATCACGGATATAGATATATATGTGTGTGTGTGTGTGTGTGTGTGTATGATTATTATAAGGCATAGACTACAGCTTAAGAGTAAAGGAAGCTTTTGAAGAATTTGAAGAAAATTGAATAATATGAAGTTCTTTAGAATACTGACAAGTAAGACAAGAGTTAAAAAAAATACAAGGTAACAATCTCTTGAACAAATTTTCTTTAGCTTACTGTGATCCCCAGATTAAAAAAATGAAATTAAACTTCTTTACAAAGGTAATATTTTTTTTTATACTAACATGTATCTCCTTCTTTTGACAGTGACCTGCTTCTCAAGGGCTCTTAATGTCACTTGTCACTTAGAGTTCATGTTACTGAGTTGGCTGAATGTCATGTTCAATTTTCACAACCTCTTTATTAATAATCAGCGTGTATCTCAAGAGAAAAATCCTCATACCTGCTCTATTTTTTTTTTAAAGCTAATGCCTTTTATATCCATTGCAAAAGCAAGTCATTTAGGAGATAAAAAGCTATCTGATTGTTTTAGCCAATTTAAGTTAAATTGAAATGCCTTCATATGAAACTCTGGCAGAATGTGCTTTGAAATATTAAGGTGCTTCAACATAAAGTATGGGGTTAGTTTGAAGAAATGCCAACATACCGTCTGATTTCCATTCATCAGTAAAATTCTAAGTTCCTTTTTGCCTTTTAAACCTATAACCTGATGAGTCATAATTCTACATGGTTTTCCTTATTTTCTTTGTTAAAATAATTTGTTCACTAGGTAGTATCAATAACTGAAAATAAAAGTGCAAAGTAGTCAGTTCATTCCATGAAAAATTATATGTATTTTGCAATGTAGAAGATTCAGGGGCTTTGGTAGGTATATAAATGTATCTTCATTTGTGAGGTATCAATGTAAATAACAGTATTAAAGCCCCCTTAATTTTCCCCCAAATGCATTTTTTTTCTCTCTGAGAATCATCACATATATTTTGGAATGTTTTGAAAAGCAGGAGGAATGTAGATTTTACTTGAGAAGGGGAATGAAGACTCTAACTGGTTTGTTTTTGTTTTGTTTGGTGATACAGAGTCTCGCTCTGTCACCCAGGCTGGAGTGCAGTGGTGCAATCTCAGCTTGCTGTAACCTCTGCCTCTTGTGTTCAAGTGATTCTTCTGCCCCCGCCTCCTCAGTAGCTGGGATTACAGGCACCTGCCCCCACTCTCCTCTAATTTTTGTATTTTTAATAGAGGTGAGGTTTTACCATGTTGGCCAAGCTGATCTCGAACTCCTGACCTCAAGTGATCTGCCTGCCTCGGCCTCCCGAATCTAATTTTTGTTTGTTTGTTTGTTTAAACATAACAAAATAATGAATAATTTACTTGGAATGTTAGTTGGCATTTAGAATAGCTCAGAGTCTTAGAGAGAGCATACGTTTTCTGAAAGTTATAATTACGTTATCAACAGTTATCATAACACTAACTTATTGAATTATGTGTCAGGAATTACGCTAAGTACTTTATATGCATAAGTCTAATTTAATATTCTGCAACTCTATGCTTTAGATATTATCCCAACTTGCTGTTCAGAAAACTGAGTCTACTAGAAGTGAAGCAAAATATCCAATATTTCGAAAGAGCATTAGGAGACTTAAAATCCAAACTCAATTATCATATTGCAGCACTTGCTCTTAAAAATTATATTATACTACTTCCTAGTAAAAATTATTAGTACAGTCTTGTGTGGGAATATTTAAAAGAAGTACATGTCAACTAAAGACATACATTTAAATCTCTGTTTTTACCTCCTGGCTAATTTTGATTACACAGCAATTTGATTATCAGTTTGATTCTACAGAGAGATTATTACCTCTATAATCCATGCCTATTGGAATGTCTGTTGTTAATGTAAAAATATGAAATATATTTTTCCAAGAATAAATATATTATGTTCTTGAAACTATTTTGGAAAACAATGCTTGAAAACAGTCTCTAATTATTCATTAGGAAAACCGAGCAGATACATAAATACATGTTTTTCATTAAAAATATATATACTCAGTTATAAAAACATTATTTTGATATAATTTATTTGTAAAATATATCTAAAAGCTTATGCAGAAAATAGTGATTTCATCAAAAGGGAATTTTGTCTTTAAAAGTATCTTAAAATTATCATTTTAATGCAAGCTGAAAGCTATTTGTTGTTAGTTTCTTTTATTTAAACTTTTAAGACATATTCAGGGTTTTTAAAAGTTCCTTTGTTTTTTGAAGTAAAAAATAATAATTGAGTTTGTGTAGGTGTGTTTTTGAATCTTTCTCAATTAAACTTGGCTAAGAGCTTTAAAATATTCTGAGTGCTCCCTTTCTTTCATGAAGACATTTTAACGAGAAAATCTCTAACTAATCAATTCCTTATCCCATTGGTATTTTTTTCTGCTTTTCAAGAAGTATGACAACTAAAGCCTTTCCTCAGTAACTTTTCCTAATTTCATTTCAAGCTTACATGTGTTTAGTTTAAGTTGTTTCAATTGCTAACAAATTACCATGAAAATAGCAACTTAAAATAGCAATTGTTTATTATCTTATAGTTTATGTGGTAAAATGTCTAAGCATGGCATAGCTGGTTCCTCTGCTTAGCATCTCATAAGGTTGCAATCAAAGGTGTCAGTCAGGTTGCGCTCTCATCTGGAGGCTCTGGGAGGAAATAATCAACCTCTATGCTCACTCAGTATATTGAAAGAAGTCACTTTCTTTAGCTGTACGTCTGTAGGGCCCAGCTTCTTGCAGTTGAGGTTTCAGACCTGCCTCAGCTCACGGAGGCTGCTTGTGGTTCCTTGCCATATGGATCCTCCCAATGTGACTACTTCACCACCTCAGCAAGAATAGCTTCTCTTACATGTCCATCAGCAAGATGGAGCCGCACATAGCAAAACATAATCATGGAGGAAATATTCATCACTTTTTCCATATTCTATTGGTTGAAAGCAAATCACAGGTCCTGCTCCTATAATGGCATGAGCACTGGGAGGCAGAGATCACGAGTGGCTGATTTAGAATCTCTGTCCATTATATTAAGCACAAATAAACAAACCTTCTGAAGATACCTTTAAATACATTCTCCTGGAAATTTAAGAGGTAATGAAAACTTGTTTAGTGCCTATGATGAAAAAACAGTCATGCCTAGGTGATGCTAAATAGAGGACAGACATATTTTTAAATGTTAGCCTTGAGCATTCCTGTGTTTACCACAACCATTCTGTGTAAGTTTATTATAGAAATAATAAAGCAACATACTTTTGTTGCTTGACTTGTAAAATAGTAGAATTTTAAAACTATACTTGTTGGGAACATGTGTCTAATAAAATCTGTAGCAGTGAACATTTGCAAATGAACAAATCAAATGACTGGCTGACCAACTGAATGCATTAATTTTTTAAAAAGCAATTATCTTAGGGGACACAAGCAAAAATATTCACGCTCCTCCCTGACATGCACACAACTAAACAAGGATGATTTGTAGATTTTCATAATTATTAAATAGGTTCTACAAAAAGCCCTAATTTGGATTTTCTAGTATTAAACATCTGTTTAATTTGTATTACTCATTAAACTTGAAGTCTACAAAGGGAAGAAAAAGAAAGCCTAAGCTATCTAGTCTAGAACATTACATGAAAGTATGATAAGGAGGGGAAAAAATTAAAAGGAAAAAACACTTAGAATATAAGGACAAGCAATACTTCCCGACTTCCTGAAGATCTGACAGGATGAAAAGATAAAGGAGCCAAAGTACTTTGTATATTGCTATCTGAGGAAAGGATTAGGGGATTATGAGGATTCTGGAAAACAAAAACAAAATAATAGCACCAGTGAAATGTGCTAAGGAAAAAGAAGAGATAATATGAAAAAAAAAATTCCTTAATTCTTATGGAAGACCACTTATTTCTTACTAACATTCTTAAGGTTTTACAATTTTATATCAAAGAAGTAATTTATCCTGAGCCTTTGATCACAATATTTTTATTAACTGATTATTACATAGCCTTGTTTTATGTGTGTTTCTATTTGAAGACACCTATATTTAAAGGCACATGTTTTCTCTGTAAGACATATCACAGTCCTCTTGTGATTAAAACACTAGACAGTACTTCAGCGCTATACATAGGAGCAATTTTAAACAGTGAAATCACTAAACAAAACAGAAAATTACACAAAGAATGACATTAAATATACCACCAAAAGTACACTACATTTCATACGAGAGCTGCACCAAAAATGCAGACTATTCCCTTGTTCCACTTATGTGGTAATGTGTGCATAGGGCGACTTAAACGTTTCATCACTCTGTACCTTCAGTGGCCACAAAAGTAACATCAGTAAAAATTTGGAGGATAAAAATAATTGTCAGCCTGTAGGTGAATTCACAAATATAGAATGTATCAACTGTATTTCTGATTTAATTTTGTAATCTTTTCCTCCCAGGTCTATGGAGAATACTATAATAATCATCTCTCAAGGTTTATCATTCTACTAATAAATATTTATTTTAAATATTAATAGAAGAAAAGTAAGTATAATTGGTTTTCACCAGTAAAAACTTAAAATCTATGTAAATAGATCTTGATTTCAATGATATGAAACATTGGAAAGCTATTATTTTCAACATTTACCTATTACAGAAAGAAACCTGATACTATGTTAGATCTCTAATATAGTATATTAATCATACATCAATAGTTGTATAAAATCACTGAAATTTAGTACCTTAAAAATATTATCTTATATAATCTTTAAGTTAGTACTTTAGCAGAATGGTTCTTGCTCAAGTTATTTAATAAGTCATCTGATGGCCTGAATGGAACTGGAGAATTACCTTCCACTCACTCACTTGGCTGTTAGCTGAAGGTCTTGATTCGTCTTGGGCTCTTGGTAGCTAGACTCTGATTCCCCAAGAGGCACTCTCCATAGAGGACATGGTGACCATCGTAAGCAGGTGATAAGAGAGCAGGAGAGACAAAATATATACATGCCTTGCATAACCTAATATCACGAGTGACATATCATTATTGTTACCTTCTCTTGGTTACACAGACTGAACATATTATCATATGGGAGGAGCTTGCAAAATAATTTGAACATAAACAACACGGGTATCAATGGGGGATGCCTTGGAGGGTGGATATCAAATATAGATTTCATTCAATGACATTTTCAATAGTTTAGCTAGACACCTTATGCTCAGGTGAGAGCAGGAATGTCTACAAAGCATACCTATCATTGAGAATTTAAAAATTTAGAGTTAAAAGAAGATGTTCTGAGTAGATTTATGATATATTATATAAAGATTTCATGTAGTATATTGTGGTAGTTTTGTCATTCACTCAGAAAGAAGTCAAACAACTAAATAGATAATTTGTACAAGAATTTGTATTTAATGCTGATGTGCAAACGATGCTTTATTAATGTATAGTTCTAAAATTACATTCACTTTCATATATATATATAGAGAGAGAGAGAGAAAAATAGAGACAGAGAAAGAAAGAGACAGGCAGAGATAGAGACAGCTTTTTATGTCTCTTGGTCACAAAATATCAGGGCACAACTAATGTAAAAAAAATAGACTAATGTTCTAGATCTAATTCATGTTTGTGAATTAGATCATTATTAAATTCATTATTAAATAATAAAAATTTTAAAAGTATTATTACATCATGATGCCAATATAATTCAGATCATTCATATTTGCTATATTAAAGATAAAAGATAAACTCAGCAGAGAGATTATTATTATTATTATGAGGGAAAAAAAAGTACGAAAAACAGCAAGTGTTTGAGAAACAGAACAGGATAAGTTCTTGTCATGCTTACTGGTAATAATGATTTTGAAGACATAATAAATTAAAGTGTAAATTAATGCTAGATGATATAAAATTAAGCCTAATAGAATGGGTGATAGGGGTAACCTATCAAGAAGGTTTTGGATCATCTTTTATTAGAAAAGTTCTCATTAAAATATGGCTTTAAATATGCATATATTTTCATGCACTATTATATTTTATTTTGCTACAAAATTAGAACAAATACAATAAAATGTTGACATTGAATAAAATACCTGATATATTAAAATAAATTAAATTTCTGGCTATCTCTCTGATATTATTTCTCCTACTTGCATTTTGATATGCTTAAATTGGAACAAAATAAATTAATTTGTAAGTAGGATTCTAGCAGTCACAATCTAGATACACCAATGGAATAGATATTTCACTTTGAATATTGTAATGAAATCATTGAGCATTTGCTATAGTCTAGTATTTGCATTTCTAAACAATACTATTTTGATTTCAATCTTTGTGTTTAGTTCACATTTATTTTCACATGTCTTAAAAGACATAAAATTTCTTACTTGATTTTGCTAATGGCAGAAGGAGGTGAAATGAATAAAAGTAAGTATTTAAAATATACTATATGTGTTTACTGTTTTATAAATACTCTAGTTTGTTAATCTGAGTAGTAGACATAATTATAACATCTTGCATTTATTAGAGACTGTATGTCAGGCACAATGCTATACATAGTATTAATATAATCTCATATATATGTATTTTAAATCTGTTTTATTCTTGGAAACATCATGGTTATTTTGGCTTATAAATGAATGGCATGCTAAAAAATAAGCCTTCATCTCTCTAAAAATATCATATTAATGTACTCATATAAAGAAATAATGGAATGATTAAAATTGACAATGTTTCTTAATGTATTTGTATATTATAAAACTGGTAAATAGTCTATGCACCTGCCACCAGTAATTTGCAATTATCCATTGCCAGAAAGTCTGCAATATGCTTAATAAGCCAAAAAGTAAAGCTGTTTTCAAAAGAGAACACAAAGTAGAATGCAAGTTGTCACTTTCTTTGAGCAGCCATCTGTCTTAGAACTACTTTTCTACAACTGAATATAAAAGAAATAGAATTGAGACAAATTGCCTGTTCAGGATTGCAGTAGATTATTATGACTTTAAGTAATGAGATAGACGTATCAAAGTATTAAGTCCACCTATCACATAGAAGATTGCTTAAATAATACACATTTAAAGTTATTGGTAACATTTTAGAAAATCTTTCAGTTTGATTACAGTTTTAGAGTATAGATACACTCTTACAATTAGCATGTTATTTTGTAAATGATCTGCACTTTTGTAGAAAGCCAAATATTCAACTGATCAAGGATTGGCATTGCAATATAGGGAGTGAAAGTTAGATGGATGGTCGGAAGAATGCCATTTCCAAATAAATTGGAGTCAATAATAAGTTAGTGCTCACTGTTTTTCTTGTTGCAAAACTAATTTTTTCTGCATTTGCAATGCATGTTTTACATAAATAATTTTATTTTCTTTTCCAATGCAGAGGTTAACTAAAAAATAAAAAAAATATATGTTTGTAGCATGCAAATAAATATGAATATACATATATATGTGTGTGTATATATCAGTACATGTGGAGTTATTGAGGTCATTTGATTGATATAAATGATATATCAATGATAGAATACAATGAATGCAACTAAACTATTAATTCTAATATTATGGCTTCACTTCCTAGTTCCTTTAACCTTTCTGTACATTGTAATGAAAGTAGGCCACACCTTGAATGTCAGTTCTATCTAGGATCCTGTGAGCAGGGGACAGATAACACAGTAGAGATACAATGTTCTACAATGTTCACTCTTGAGGAGACTTTAATCCAACAGGTGGAGTAAGATAGAAATACATAAATGCTTCTAGGGAGCTAACAATTTGGATCCCTGAGAAAGCCAGTCTTACCTGCAGTTCAAACTATAACCCAAGCATAAAAATGACAGGTATAGACACATTAGATAGATGATAGGTAGATGGAGAGAGAGAGAGATAGGTAGATAGATAGATAAACTGTGGTTTTCACTACAAAAAGTATGGTAAAAACCACAAATACTTTTGCACTCACTCGATAGATAGATACATAGACAGAAAGATGACAGATTAAATTCACTTCACAGCACCCTTCAAATTCTCACTGATGACATTAAAAACATTATACATCTAAATTTCTAACTCACAGAGACTGTTTACAGCACTGACTCTATCTTTCAAAAGCATTTTTCATGATGGTCCTCTTTTTGCTTTCTCTCATATTCTGTCTAGGTGACCTCTATAATTTTGGTCTTCTCCCCATGTATTTGGCTAGGCCTTTTTGGGGGTCCCTGTATTACACTATCCTTCTCTTGTCACTGTTCCCTGCTCATAAAGGAAACCCATTACTTTCCCAGCATGTTGTTACTAACTTATATATACATAATTACAAAATCAAAATCTCTGTTTAGACCTCTCTGAATTTCAAAACTATATATTTAGCTGCCTACTTTGCCTTTCCACTTAGAACTTACTAAGGAACCTTAAAGTAAACATGCCTGGAACAGGACACAGGAGTTTCCCCCTGTATAGCTAATAAAACTCTAGAGTATACAATTTTATACTCTAGGTCAAAAACAGTAGTTTTACCTCTAGTCATGTAGGAGGTATTATTTATTATTCTGACACTATTTTCATTTATCAGCCATTCTAGCTTCCAAATATCTATGTCCACTCACATTTCTGTATTCCAGCTAACATCACAATAACCTGAACTAACAAAGTCTCTGACCAATGATTTAAATGATTTAATTGGTTCCCAGTATTTCAGTGACATCACTTTTTTGTTTGTTTGTTTGTTTGAGACGGAGTCTCGCTCTGTTGCCCAGGCTGGAGTGCAGTGGCGCAATCTTGGCTTACTGCAACCTCCGCCTCCCAGGTTCAAATGATTCTCGCACCTCAGCTTTTCGAGCAGCTGAGATTACAGGCACTCTCCACCACGCCCGGCTAACTTTTGTATTTTAGTGGACACAGGGTTTCACCATGTTGGCCAGGTTGGTCTCGAACTCCTGACTTCAGGTGGTCTGCCTTCCTTGGCCTCCCAAAGTGCTAGTATTACAGGCATGAGCCACAGTGCCTGGTCCATTTTTTTTCTTATATAAAGCATTCTCCATATTCTGGGGATATTGTATCATAAATTTTATTCTCAAACAAAAAAAAAAAAAAAAAAAAGAAAAACAAAAATGCAAAAGGCTTACTAGCGCACATAGAAAACACCTAAATTCCTTACACAATCCAGAGAAGCATTGCTTCAACACATTCACATTAGCATCTGGAAATCAGCATTGTAAACAGGTACCTGTAAGGATGTGTAAGGCCCTAATGTGTAAAAGACATGGACATAGTTGATTAGGCCTTTCATGATCCTACTTATCACATCATTGTTTTCCACACATATATTCTGAATGACTTATGCCTTTCCTTACATATATATATTTTTTTGCTTATTTTTCAAGAAATCATTTTGAAAATCCATCCCAGTTCACCTAGTAAATGTATACTTACTCTTGACATCTCAACTTAAATACTATTATCTTTTAAGGTAAAATTCCAAGAGTTTTCTATGCTCACTGTATCCTTCATTTCACCTCTAACTCTCTTTGGAACCCTTGCCAATCAGTTCACTCTTTCCAGTACACCACATTAACTACTCTTTCTAGAGTCATCGCTTACGTGGTGTCTGTTAAACAAATGATATCCAAGGGAGGAGTCCCACTGTGTGGAAGATAGTAAAGAGCATGATAGTGCCCACCACTAGGAGCAGCTGTTCCAGGAAATCAACCCAGTGCATGGTTTGCCGGTGTCAGGGTCAATAAGAAAGACATGACTCTCATAAACACTGGATGATGTTCATCACATAAAAAAGACAGCAAGACACCTTGGATAGTGAGTATCAGTCCACAGCCAGTGATTCTCACCCAGCAGTCCACCAAGGAGATGGTCTACAGGCACCTTCTTGTGCTGCAGGCAATATATCCTATTCCCTCTCTACCAGAAACAAACAGTAGTGGGGTTGACCAGGTAACGTGATACACACCCTTCAGCAGGACAAAGTACTACTTTTCAAACCTGGAACAGAGAAAGATATTAACAAAGTGATAAGCCTAGCCAAAAGATGTGGGCACTCTTTACCACCATATAAGAAAATGCTGCAGGCTGGAGACACACAGTTATGACACCATGCAAGTGTCAGCAAGCTGCCAAGATGTATGACTGCCTTTCCCAAGAGTGTCAAGAATCAAAAGTTAGTACTAAGTTTCACCTTTCTCAATTTCTCAATGGCATTTGGCAGAATTTATTATTTGCACGGTGACAATGTGTTTTCTACTTTGCATCTGAGATAGTATTTTCAACTCAATTCATTTGGATTCTACCTTGGTAAAATGACCTGCTCTAACCAATTTCTCTAAAATAACATCCTTGCCATTCTCCTCTAGTCCTTATAGCTTATTTTCAGTAAAAATACTAATATTTTCACAACTATATAAGCCTAATATATTGCATAAGATAATCTAAATTCGCCATAAATGGGATTTTATTTTTATTGTTTGGTTTTGTCGGGCTCTGTGTGCTTAGAAAAAAAAATTTAGTTTTAGTACAGTTTTAGATTTACAGAAAAACTGCAAAAATATTTAAAAAAAAAGTTGTATATACTGCAAAACCAGTTTCCTCAATTAACATTTTATATTAATATGACACATTTGCTACAATTAATGAACAAACATTGATACATTATCATTAACTAAAGAACATACTTTATCCAGATTATCTTAGTTTCTAACTTAACATCATTTTTCTGCTCCAGGATTATACACAAGATATCACATTACATTTGGTAGTTATGTCTCCTTAAGCTCCTCTTGACTGTGACACATTTCTTAGACTTTCCTTGTTTTGATGACAGTTATGAAGACCATTTGCCAGGTATTTTGCAGAATGTCCCTCAACTACCATTTGCCTTGATTTTTTTTTTCTCATGATTAGACTGGGGTTGTATGTTTTGGGGAGAAACACTGTAGAAGTAAAGCGCCATTGCCATCCCATCACATCAAGGGTACACACTATCTGTCAACCTGACTTTTCACTGTTGATGTTGACCATGATCACCCAGCTGACAGTGTTTGTTCAATTTGACTATTAGAAATCTAACATTTTTTTCATTGCCACTCCATATTCTTTGTACAGAAGTCACTATGTGAAGCATTAATTTCCACTTAAATAGTAAGCAGTTATGCTAAAAGATGAGGTATCTACATAAATTATTTAAAATTATTCTCTTCCTCATTTATTTGTTTATTCAATCATTTGTTTATATCAGTATAAACACATAAATATTTGTTTTATCCTTTTGAAAATAATCTAGCACTACATTATTTATTTTATTACAGTTTTGGCTTTTGGAATTGTTTTTGATAGGCTTCTGTGTTCCCTTGATGTAGCCCTGTCATTTGTGGGTTGAATTTTAGGACTTCCTGACCTTTTGTATGTTTATCTTTTATAATATAGTCTTTAAGCTTGTCTTGCATATTCTTCCTCTCATTCCAGAATTACCCATTTCTCAAAGCAACTCTGTATTCTTTTACTGAAAAACTGTATTAGCAACTAAGATCTGGGCCCTAGATGGGCTACGCCTTAGTGGGGTGTTATTGTCCTTGTAAATGCTTAGGTAACAGAGCAAGGAAATACACATGTGTATACTAACCTGTGTGCATATACACCTATATAAAATATTCCTATATAGTATCACCTATATATATTAAAATAAATATGAATGTATATGGATACACCCAAGACTATTATATTATTTCATTAAAATGGTTATTTCTGGTCTCCTACTCTTGATTATATGTAAATTTTTACTCCAACATTGAGAAGTCTGACTCCTACCATCTGTCACACATTACTTAATTATGTGTTTCTATTATAGAAGTATAGTGGTATCTACATACTTGTACAGCAGTATCATAATCATTAACTCACATCCCCATTCCAAGCAACTTTATAGGGTATGGTGTTTATGCATAGTTCCTTTTGCTCTTTATCTTTCAGTCTCTACATGTTTTCAAAGTTACTTGAATTAGCGTTTTCCTCATCCCATTCAGTGAGATTGTCTTACGTATACATAATATAGTTAGATTGCTTTGTTATGTTTTTGATTTTTTTCTGGACTCTCCAACCTCTGAAATTGTTTTATTTTAATTTGTGTACATTAAGGTTTACTCTTTGTACTGTAAAATTCTACAAGTTTTCACAAATGCATAATGTTTATATAATGTACCCACCATTACAATATCATACAAAATACATTCTCTAAAATGTTCTATTGTGTTGACACCATTAAAATCCTGTCCACTTTCCCCTGACAATCACTAGTCTATTTGCTGTCACTACAGTTTTACTTTTTCCAAAAATCATATAATTGGAAACATACAGTATGTAGCATTCTCAGACTTCTTGTTTCTTTAGGAAATGCGTTTAAATTTGTACTTCTTAGGGTTCTCCAAAGGGACAGAACTAGTAGGACATATGTATTTATGAAGGGACTTTATCAGGGAGAATGGACTCATATGATCACAAGACGAAGTCTCACAATAGGCCATCTTTAGGCTGGGAAAGAAAGAAGCTAGTAGTGGCTCAGTCTGAGTCTAAAAGCCTCAAAAGTAGGGAAGCTAATAGTGCAACCTTCAGTCTGTGGGTGAAGGCCCAAAAATCCCTGACAAGCCAATGGTATAAGTCCAAGAGTCTAAAGGCAAAAGAAACTACAGTCTGATGTCCAAGAGCAGGAAGAACAGAAGGAAGCATTCGGCACAGGAAAAGACAATAGCCAGAAGACTCAGAAAGCCAGGTTATCCCACCGTCTTCTGCCTGTTTTTCCTAGCTGCACTTGGAGCCAACTTAATGGTGCCCACCTACATTGAGGATGATTCTTCCACTCCTAGTCCACTGACTCAAATGTCAGTCTCCTCTGGCAACACCCTTACAGAAATACCAAGAAACAATACTTTACTAGCTATGTAGGCATCCTTCGATCCAATAAAGTTGACACCTAATATTAACCATCACAAAGTTCATCCACATCTTTTCATGACTTGACAACCTATTATTTTTATTTCTGAATAAAAATGCATCCTGTGGATGTACCATATTTTGTTCACACATTCACCTACTGAAAGGTACCTTGATTGCTTTCAACTTGTGGCAATTACAAATGAGTGCGAAGGTTTTTGTGTATAGATAAGTTTTTAAATAATTTGAGTAAATACCTAACTAGGAACACAATCACTTAATTATATAAGAAGACCATGTATGTCTATCTATGTAAGAAACTGACAAACTGTGTTCCAGAGTGGCTTTGCTGTTTTTCATTTGCTCCAGCAATGAATGAGAGTTACTGTTACATTGCATCCTATTCAGCAGTTGGTATTATCTTTTATTTATTTATTTTTTTTAGTTAGGGAAAGTTAGTCAATCTAGCAGAATAGACATTCTAATAATGTTTAACAGAATCTCATAATTGTTTAAACATCCAATTCCTTAATAAGAAACAATGTTAAGGATCTTTTCTTATTTTTTTTTGCATGTGTATGTGTGTGTGTGAGAGAGAGAGACAGAGCGAGAGAAAATATGTGTGTTTACCCATAGTAATTCCTAGAAGAGTCACCAGCATAAAATATACGCTCATTAAACATTGTAAAGACTTTTCAATCCAGAATTTCATATCCAGCCAAACAAAGATTCATAAGCAAAAGAGAAATAAAATCCTTTCCATACAAGCAAATGCTGAGGGATTTTGTCACCACCAGACCTGCTTTATAAGAGCTCCTAAAGGAAGCACTAAATATGGAAAGGAAAAACTGGTACCAGCCACTATAAAAACATACCAAAATATAAAGACCAATGACACTACGAAGAAATTGCATCAACTAATACACAAAATAACCAGCTAGCATCATGATGACAGGATCAAATTCAAACATAACAATATTCACCTTAGTGGTAAATTGGCTAAATGGCCCAATTAAAAGACAGACTGGCAAATCGGAAAAAGAGTCAAGACCCATCAGTGTGCTGTATTCAGGAGACTACCTCATGTGCAAAGACACATGCAGGCTCAAAATAAAGGGATGGAATAAAGGAATAAAGGAATAAAATAAAGGATATTTAGCAAGCAAATGGAAAGAAAAATAAAGAAAAAAACAGCAGGGGTTGCAATCTTAGTCTCTGATAAAACAGACTTTAAACAAACATAGAACAAAAAAGACAAGGAAGGGTATTACATAATGGTAAAGGGATCAATGTGATAGAAGAGCTAACTATCCTAAATACATATGCACCAAATACAGAAACACTCAGATTCATAAAACAAGTTCTTAGAGAATTGCAAAGAGTTTTAGACTCCTGAACAATATTAGTGGTAAATTTAAGACCCCACTGTCAGTATTAGGCAGATCAATGAGACAGAAAATTAAGAAGGATAATCAAGACTTGAACTCAGCTCTGGACCAAGTGAACCTAATAGACATCTACAGAACTCTCCACCCCAAACCAACTGAATGTGCATTCTTCTCAGCACCACATAGCAGTTATTCTAAAATTGACCACATAATTGAAAGTAAAACACTCATCAGTAAATGCAAATGAACGGAAATTATAACAGTCTCTCAGACCACAGTACAATCAAATTAGAACTTAGGATTAGGCAACACACTCAAAACCACACAACTACATGGAAATTGAGAAAACTTCTCCTGAATGACTCCTGAGAAAATAACAAAATTAAGGCAGAAATAAAGAAGTTATTTGAAACCAGTGAGAACAAAGAGACAATGTACCAGAATCTCTGGGAAACAGTTAAAGTAGTGTTAAGAGGGACATTTATAGCACTAAATGCCCACATCAGAAAGTTGAAAAGATCTGAAATCGACACCCGAACATCACATTAAAAGAACTAGAGAAGCAAGAGCAAAGACATCCAAAAGCTATCAGAAGGCAGGAAAAACTAAGATCAAAGCAGAACTGAAGGAGATAAGAGACATGAAAAACCCTTCAAAAAATCAATGAATCCAGAAGATGGTTTTTTGAAAAGATTAACAAAATAGACAGCCCACTAGATAGATTAACGAAGAATTAAAGAGAGAAGAATCAAATAGACAAAGTAAAAAATGATAAAGGGGATATCACTACTGATCCCACAAAAATATAAACTACCATCAAAGAATAATATAAACACCTCTGCGTAAATAAACTAGAAAATCTAGAAGAAATTGATACATTCCTAGACACATGCACCCTCCCAAGACAACTAAACTAGGAAGAAGTCGAATCCCTGAATAAGCCAGTAACATGATCTGAAATTGAGGCAGTAATTAATAGCCTATCAAGCAAAAAACAAAAACAAAACAAATTCGCAGCTGAATTATACCAGAGGTACAATGAGGAGCTGGTACCATTCCTTCTGAAACTACTCCAAAAATAGAAGGGACTCCTCCCTAACTCATTTTATGAGGCCAGCATCATTCTGATAATAAAACCTGGCAGAGACACAACCAAAAGAGAAAATTTCGGGCCAATATCCCTAATGACCATCAACCTGGAAATTCTCAATCAAATACTGACAAATCGAATCCAGTAGCACATCCAAAAACTTATCTGTCTCGATCAAGTCAGCTTCATCTCTGGGATGCAAGACTGTTTCAAAATACACAAATCAATAAACGTAATGAATCACATAAACAGAACAAAAGACGAAAACCACATGATTATCTCAATAGAAGCAGAAAAGGCCTTTGAAAAAATTCAACATCTCTTTATGCTTAAAACTCTCAATAAACTAGGTATTGATGGAACATATCTCAAATTAATAACAACTATTTATGACAAACCCATAACCAATATCTTACTGAATGGCCAAAAAGCTGGAAGCATTCCCTTTGAAAACCGGCACAAGACAATGATGCCCTTTCACCACTCCTAATCAACATACTATTGGAAGTTCTGGCTGGGGCAATCAGACAAGTAAAAGAAATAAGGGATATTCAAATAGGAAGAGAGCAAGTCAAATTGTCTCTCTTTGCAGACAACATGATTGTATATTTAGAGAACCCCATCGTCTCAACCCAAAACTTCCTTAAGTTGACAAGCAACTTCAACAAAGTCTCAGGAAATGAAATCAATTTGCAAAAATCACGAGCATTCCTATACACCAACAATAGACAAGCAGAGAGCTAAATCATGAGTGAAATCCCATACATATTTGCTACAAAGTAAATAAAATACCTAGGAATACAACTTACCAGACATGTGAAGGACCTCTTCAAGGAAGCCTACAAACCACTGTTCAAGGAAATGAGAGAGGACACAAACAAATGGAAAAACATTCCATGCTCATGAATAGGAAGAATCAATATTGTGAAAATGGTCATGCTACCCAAAGTAATTTCTAGATTCAATGCTATTCCCATCAAGCTACCATTGACTTTCTTTGCAAAATTAGAGAAAAAAAAAAAAAAACTACTTTAAATTTTACATGGAACCAAAAAAGAGCCTATATAGCCAAGATTATACTAAGTGAAAAGAACAAAACTGGAGGCATCACACTACCTGACTTCAAACTATAACAAAAGCCTACTGTAACCAAAACTGCATGTTGCTGGTACCAAAGCAGATATATAGACCAATGGAATGGAACAGAGGCCTCAGAAATAACACCACACATAAGCAATCATCTTATCTTCGACAAACCTGAAAAAATCAAGTAATGGGGAAAGGAATTCCTATTGAATAACTGATGCCGGAAAAACTGACTAGCCATATGCAGAAAACAGAAACTCAACCCCTTCCTTGCCCTTTATGCAAAAATTAGCTCAAGATGGATTAAATATTTAAATGTAAAACAAAAAATCACAAAACCTTGAAGAAAACCTAGGCAATGTCATTCAGAAATTAGGCATGGGCAAATCTTCATGACAAAAACACCGAAAGCAATTGCAACAAAAGCAAAATTGACAAATGGCATCTAGTTTAACCTATGAACTTCTGCACAGCAAAATAAACTATTATCAGAGTGAACAGGCATCCTACAGAATGGGAGAAAATTTTTGCAATCCATCCATCTGACGAAGGTCTAATATCTAGAATCTACAAAGAACTTAAACAAATTTAAAAGAAAAAGCAAACAATGCTATCAAAAAGTGAGCAAAGGATATGAACAGACATTTCTCAAAAGAAGAAATTTATGCAGCCAACAAACATATGACAAAAAGCTCATCATCACCGGTCATTAGAGAAATGCAAATCAAAACCACAGTGAGATACCATCTCATGCCAGTTAAAATGCCGATCTTTAAAAAGTCAGGAAACAACAGATGTTGGCAAGGCTGTGGAGAAATAGGAAATGCTTTCACACTGTTGGCAGTATAAATTAGTTAGATCATTGTGGAAGACAGTGTGAAAATTCCTCAAGGATCTAGAACTAGAAATACCATTTGGCCCAGCAATCCCATTACTGGGTATATGCCCAAAGGATTATAAATCATTCTACTATAAAGACACATGCACACATATGTTTATTGCAGCACTGTTTAAAATAGCGAAGAGTTGGAACCAACCCAAATGCCCATCAATAATAGACTGGATAAAGAAAATGTGGCACATATACACCATAGAATACTATGCAGTCGTAAAAAGATGAGTTCATGTCCTTGTAGGTACATGGATGAAGCTAGAAGCCATCATTCTCAGCAAACTAACACAGGAACAGAAAACCAAACACCGCATGCTCTTGCTCATAGTGGGAGTTGAACAAAGAGAACAGAGGGAGGGGAACATCACACACTGGGGCCTGTTGGAGGGTGACGGGCAAGGGGAGGGAGAGCATAAGGGCACATACCTAATGCATGTGAGACTTAAAACCTATATGATAGGTTGATAGTTGCAGCAAACCACCATGGCACATGTATACCTATGCAGCAAACCTTCACGTTCTGTACGTGTATTCCAAAACTTAAAGTAAAAAAAAAAAAAAAAAACAGAAATATTACAACTGACACCATAGAAATACAAAAGATTATTCAAGGTTACTACAAACACCCTTGCACACATAAACTAGAAAACCTAGAAGAGATGAATTAATTCCTAGAATACAGCCCTCTTAACTTAAATGGGGAAGAATAAGATACCCTGAACACCACAATAACAAGCAGTGATATTGAAATAGTAATTTAAAAAATACCAACAAAAATGTACAGGACCAGACAGATTCACAGCAGAATTCTACCAGATATTCAAAGCAGAATTAATACCAATCCTACTGAAACTATTCCACAAGATAGAGAAAGAAGGAGACCTCTCTAACTTATTCCATGAAGTCAGCATCACCCTAATACCAAAACCAGGAAAGGACATAACCAAAAAAGAAAACTACAGATCAATATGCCTGATGAACATAGATGCTAAAATCCTTAACAAAATACTAGCTAACTGAATCCAACAACATATCAAAAAGATAATCTACCATGATCAAGTGTGTTTCATACTAGGGATGCAAGGATGGTTTCACACATGCAGTTCAATAAATGTGGTATACCGCATAAACAGAATTAAAAAGAAAAATCACATGATCATCTCAATAGATGCAGAAAAGCATTGGACAAAATCCCGCATCCCTTTATGATTAAAACTCTTAGCAAAATTGGGCCTACAGGGAACATATTTCAATGTAATAAAAGCCATCTCTGACAAACCCATAGTCAACAGAATATTGAATGGGGAAAAGTTGAAAGCATTTCATCTGAGAACTGGAAAAAGACAAAGATGCCCATTCTCACCACTCTTCTTCAACATAATTCTGGATGTCCTAGCCAGAGCAATCAGAAAAGAAAAAGAAATAAAGGGCACTCAGATCAGTTAAGGGGAACTCAAGCTGTCACTGTTTGCTGATGGTGTGATTGTTTACCTCTAAAACCCTAAAGACTCCTCCAGAATGCTCCTAGAGCTAATTTAAAAATTCAGCAAAATTTCCAGATACAAGATTAATATACACAAATCAGTAGCTCTTCTATACACCAACAGTGACCAAGTGAGAATCAAATCAAGAACCCATCCCCTTTTACAACAGCTGCAAAAAACAATGTTGTGAAAATGACCATACTACCAAAAGCATTCTATAAATTCGATGCAATCACCATGAAAGTACCACCATCATTCTTCACAAAACTAGAAAAAAAAAAAATCTAAAATTCACGTGGAACCAAAAAAGAGCCTGCATAGCCAAAGCAAGATTATGCCAAAAGAGCAAATCTAGAGGTATCACACTACCTGCTTTCAAACTATATTGTAAGATCATAGTCATCACAACATCATGGAACTGGTATAAAAATAGAAATATAGACCAATGGAACAGAAGAGAGAACCCAGAAATAAACCCTGATACTTACAGCCAACTGATCTTTGACAAAGCAAACAAAAACATGAAGTGGGGAAAGGGCACCCTTTACAACAAATGATGCTGGGATAATTGGCTAGTCACATGTAAGAGAATAAAACTGAATCCTCATCTCTCATCTTATAGAAATCTCAACTCAAGATGGATTACAGACTTAAATCTAAGACTTGAAACTATAAAAATTATAGAAGATAACATTGGAAAAACCCTTCTAGACATTGCCTTAGGCGAGGATTTCATGACCAGGAACCCAAAAGCAAATGGAATAAAAACAAAGATAAATAGCTGGGACTTAATTAAACTAAAGAACTTTTGCACTGCAAAACAAACAGTCAGCAGAGCAAATGGACAACTCACAAAGAGGGAGAAAATCTTCACATTCTATACATCCAACAATGGACTAATATCCAGAATCTACAATGAACTCAAATCAGCAAGAAAAAAAAATGCCCATCAAAAAGTGACCTAAGGATATGAATAGACAGTCAACAAAAGAAGATAAACAAATAGCCAACAAATACATGAAAAAATGTTCAACATCACTAATGATCAGGGAAATGCAAATCAAAACAACAATGTGATACTACCTTACTCCTGGAAGTAAGGACACAATAAAAAACAGTAGATGTTGGCATGGATGTGGTGATCAGGGAACACCTCAACACTGCTGGTGGGAATGTAAACTAGTACAGTCACTATGAAAAACAGTGTGGAGATTCCTCAAATAACTACCACAAAAGTAGGACTACCATTTGATCCAACAATCCCACTATTGTGTATCTACCCAGAGGAAGTCACTATCCAAAAAAGATACTTGTACATGCATGTTTATAGCAGCACAATTTCCAATTGCAAAATTGTGGAGTCAACTCAAATGCCCATCAATCAATGAGTGGATAAAGGTACTGTGATATATATAAATATATATGAATATATATACACATATATGTAATTAATATATAATTACATAAATACAATATATAATATATATAATATAATTCAATATATATATGTAATAAATCTGTAATAAACTAAACAGGTCATTTTATCTTCCAGTGGTAAAATTGTAGTGACTGTTCACTGCTTTTGCCTACCTAATATCCATTTTCACTTTTTCTGGTAGCAGTGACCTGATTTTCCTTACAAAAATATTTTCTAGACCTCAGTGTCAAAGGACGTAATCCACCTTGATCACAGTGATTGACTGAAGTGTTAACCTGACCGTTTGTGTGTGTGTGTGTGTGTGTGTGTGTATAGGAATACTACTCAGCCATAAAAATGATATATATATAATATATATCATTTATATATATCATTTATATATAATACATTTATATATATCATTTATATGTAATACTATATATATATATAGTATTATATATATATACACACACCAAGGGAACTAACACAGGAACAGAAAATCAATTACTGCATGTTTTTACTTATAAGTGGTAGCTAAACTGACTACACATGGACACGAAAAAGGGAGCAACAGGTACTGGGGCCCACTTGAGGGTGCAGGGTAGAAGGAGGGTGAGAATCAAAAAGCTACCTATTGTTTACTGTGCTTATTACATGGGTGATGCAATAATCTGTACACCAAACCTCTATTACAGGCAATTTACCTGTATAACAAACCAGCACATGTATCCCTGAACCTAAAATAAAAGTGAAAAAATATGTACAAATAAAAATAGTTTTCTTGTTCAGAATGTCAGCATTTTATTTAACATCATAGCAAAATACTAGTAGTGCAATCATGGCATGAAAAATGAGTAAGTAATATGAAACATAGCTAAATTCTCTGGAGTCAAAAACTTCATTATTTCTGTCATCCATGTCTGTCAACTGAGTATACACTGGAGACTGAAACCATGATGAAGTCAGTTAAAATCCGATGGAAGATTATATATCTTTATGACCTTCTTTGTCTCTTCATCTGCACTGCTCATATTTTTATGTTCCACTGCCTGTAACTCAAATGTGCTGCTTTCTTTCTAAATCCTTTTGGAATTTAAATGAATTTATTCCCTTCTTTTTTTTTTAGTCAGAACTCTCTGAGTTTCTAGTTAGATAAAATCAATTCGGATTGCGATAATATTTTATATATATATATAATCAGCATCTCTTATATAAAGACTTATACTGACCCAAGGAATTTTTTTAACTTTTATTTTAGATACAGGTGATTTACTTAAGCTCAGTTTTTCTTTCTCTCTCTCTCTTTCTGTCTCTGTCTCTCTCTCTCTGTCTCTTATGCCTCTACGTGACTCAACCCCCATATTTCTATTTCTTACGATATTATCAGAGAGGTACTTCCTTGATATTGATCTCTGGTAACTATAAGGGAGACATATTTCTTCTAGGTTCTTAGTTTTATTTTTTAAAACGTTGTCTATATTTGTCATGTATAGCATGGTGTTTTGAAATGTGTATTTATTGTATAATGGCCTTTAGCTTGAGAAAAATTCCTATCTCCAAATGAGCAACTTGTTCAGGTTTACACTTCAGTCAATCACTGTGATCAAGGTGGACTATGTCCTTTGAAACTGAGGTCTAGAAAATATTTTTGTAAGGAAAATCAGCTCACTGTTACCAGAAAAAGTGAAAATGGATATTAGGTAGGCAAAAGCAATGAATATTCACTACACTTTTACCACTGGAAGATAAAATGACCTTTTTAGTTTATTACAGATTAAACTGGTTGTTTTATCAAACGTTCTTTATCCTTATTTCTTTTTACTATAATATATACACTAAAGCTGGCAACTTACCAACTACTTTGAAGCAAATATTGCCCTTTCAACTCTTGGTTTTACCTACTTATTTCTCATGTATCTCACTGCTTTATGAATTGACTATGTCTCATTTAAATTCTAGAATTTTATTCAATTTCCATGAGTCTAGGTGACAGTAAGTTCTTTATTAAAGTTTGATATAATCCATCCAGGTTTAGGAATTCATTCCCCTAATCTAAACCACATAAAATCTATTTTTTAAACATTTAATTGGTTTTTATCACCTTAGTAACCAAAGACAGAGTAAAAATAAAATTGATATGTGGTGTATGTTGGAGAAAAAAAGGAGCACATTAATTTTGTAATATTTTTTGTTTTTTTATTTTCAAATTTTTATAAAAACTTACTCTTATCTAAGCCAAATAGTTCAAGAAGGATGAACAGTTGCAAACAAGTGAATCAATAAACAAATACTTTCTCCCCCAATATATGTTGATAGATATTAACTAAAGCATATTTTAACAAATTTACTGAATATTTATGCAATATGATATTTTAAACTGAATTTATTATGGAGAAATTTCTTATTATTTGAATATGCCAATGCCATTTAACATTTTTCATTACCAAAATTATTTTACCATTATTTTAAAAATAATTCATCTTCTTGAATATTTTTACTTTTTCAAGTTTTTTCCTATTATTTTGACAGCTTTGATGCATATTCTTTCATTTGAATATATCTATGCATTTTCACATTTCTTCTCAATATAAGTGTTGGCAGAAAAAGGCTCACAATGAATTTCCTGGTGTCATTAATTTTTTCTCTCCTGGCCCATAGTACGCCCTTGTGTTAGCCCATTTTCATGCTGCTAATAAAGACATACCTGAAACTGGGTAATTTATAAAGAAAAAGAAGTTAAATAGACTCACAGTTCCACGTGGCTGGGAGGGCCTCACAATCATGGCAGAACATGAAGGAAGAGCAAAGAGACTTCTTACATGGTGGTGGGCGAGAGAGGACTTGTGCAAGGGAACTCTATAAAACCATCAGATCTTTTGAGACTTATTCACTATCATGAGAATAGCACAGAAAAGACCCACCTCCTTGATCCAATTACCCCCACCAGGTCCCTCCCACAACACATGGGAATTGTGGGAACTACAATTCAAGTTAAGACTTGGGTAGGGACATAGCCAAATGATATCAACCCTTATCTACACAAAATATTATACAATAAAGAGATTAACAAAGCTAGCAAAATAAAACAAGACACCACACAACACAAAGCAAATACCTGAAATTCAGTAAGAATTGTACAGAAAATACTTAGTAAATTTATTTCAGCTGAGTATATGAGGAAGACTGACAATCTCAAGGAACTACTACATATCAGGATGTTAGAAATAGAAATGAAATTTGCTTTGTAACAAAATTGTCTCATGAATTAACACACTGTCAATCATAAAAACTACAACAACTGAGAAGTAGCTTTGAATTCATTGATTTTCCCCCCCTCGGTATTTCAGCCAGGTCAGATTTAGAAACAGAGCCTTCTTTAACTTCTGCAAGGGAGAAAATAAGATATTAATGATTTTTCTATTTCATCAATATCTCAGAATTAACGAATGAGCATTGACTTCTAGTTATGTTAAGCAAACCATAAGAAGAACTCTGTGAAAACACTCAATTTATTCTACAGATGCTGTTCTTCATTGTCTTCTTGGTTACCAAATCTTTGCTGAAAGAAGACTATTACAGAATATTTCTCTCATATATACTTCCAACAAGCACTTGTGTCTTTGAAACAACAGAGAGAATGGCGTGTAATAATTTTTTTGTAATTGTTCAGTTATAAAATTTAATGTAATTTCTCCTTGGATCAAAATTCAATGACAAGTCAACTTTAAAAACTAGGTAGGAGCTTCTCATATTATTGTCAATATATTGATTGTACATCTACTTTTTATTTTCCGGGCTATTTAAGGATTAAAATGTTTATTTTAAACACATATGAATATATTTGTACACTTCCTATAACATTTTTGAAAAAATAAATGAAGCAATGTGTATATATATGTATATAAATAATAGTTTAAAATATTAGTGCTGCTGAGACTACTACGAAGCTTTAATTAGAACTGTTTCTGCTCATATTATTGTCACTACTACTGATATTATTTCTAATACTATAACTACTGATGATATAGATCCAATTGATCTATAAATTGTTGACATTTTCATTATATATGAATTCTTGATTTTATCAATTTGTTAAGCATTTATTGAAATTATTGTACTATTTTTCTTCATTATATTATTAACACAATAGATTACATTTTCTGGTTTTCAAATTCAACAATTTTTAATAGAATAAATACTTTTGTTTATGACTTTATTATTTTAAACTACTGCTGGATTTAATTTGCCAAAATTTTGGTTATAATCGTTACACCAGTATTTATGAGATAGATTTGTCTGTAATTTCCCCTAAATATAATGTTGCTATTAGGTTTTTATTATCAAGAGTAAACTGGAGATAATTTGAAAAGTTTATGTCTCTTTCTGAAGAAATTTGTTTAAATGACTATTATTTATACTAGAAATGTGTGAAACAAATTTCAAAGAACCATCTTTCCCTGATGTATTTAATTTCTTTTATTGTTAATATGCACAAGACAATTCTAATTTTCTATGTCTTCTGTATAATAATTTACAATTTGTGTTTTATAAAGAAAATACACATTTTATCTAAATTATCCAACTTACTTCTCAGTATTCTCATATTATCTTTATAATGTCTTTTTGATCTCCTTTTATCATGTCTGATACTAGCCTGTGTACCCTCTATCGTTTTTGCTGATTCAATTTGCTATGGGATTATGAAAAATTTTGGCTTTTTTTTAAGGAGGAAACTTTTGCCTTTATTGTTTTGTTTCTATGTTGTATTGATTAATTAATTGGTTAATTGGTTGATTCATTCCAGAGGCCATTTGCTATATTTTTTTGGCAAGCAGTTAGAATAGGGGCAGGTTATCTTGATCCAATCTGACATTTAGATGATTCCAAAATGTCTAAGTAGTTACGCTGAAAAAAAAACTAAGAGAGTCAGACTGGAATATTACACAAAACTAATGTATAAACTGCCTACATGAAACACGCCTTGAAAGTAAGGATACAGAAAGATGTAAAGAAACAGCTCAGTTTCAACTTTTGTAAGGGGTTTATGTTTTCGTCACTCTTAAGTGAGAATTACACCTTAGAGTCTAGCTCACCAGGAATTTATGCTGAAAGGCCACAGCATTTATTTCATCTTTTCTCTTTGCCAAACATATACTACAATTATTTTTTTCTAAACCCCACATTATTCACTATAGATAAACAATAGTGAATAATCATCTCATTTATTTTATCTTCCTTCCACATACTTTCTTCTCTACTTTTAACATTCTGGCGCTTTATAAGTTAGGAAAAGGATATATATGTTCAGGGAAAAATTGGACTGACTTTTCTTTAGTTACATTTTCTCCAAGATACTGATTGGCATCTCAAGCTCTGATACTATTGGAATTTCTAAAACTCCTAAAATATGTCACCAGCTCCATCACACAGCAGAATGTTCTGAGGCATCACTTTACTCTGGAACTCATGACTCCAATCTGTTTAAGAATGTGGAAATTTGTCATGAAAAAGTTCATGGAAAAAGGAAAATTTGCCTACATTCAGTGCCCCTGTGTCCATTAACTTGAGCCCTTAAATCTCTGCTGCTTTGGTTCTTTCCAATGTCTTTAAACATCAATTGTTTGCATTTCATCTTGACTTTTTTTTCCCTCTGCAATAGAATTTATTTGATAAAAACTGTCATATGTCGGGAGTAGACACATTTTTCTAATTGATTAAACTGGAAATAAGATTATTTTTATTTTTATTTTTTTATTTTTATTTTTATTTTTTTTTGAGACAGAGTCTCGCTTAGTCGCCCAGGCTGGAGTGCAATGGCGCGATCTCGGCTCACTGCAAGCTCCGCCTCCCGGGTTCACGCCATTCTCCTGCCTCAGCCTCCCGAGTAGCTGGGACTACAGGCGCCCGCCTCCTCGCCCGGCTAATTTATTGCATTTTTAGTAGAGACGGGGTTTCACCGTGTTAGCCAGGATGGTCTCGATCTCCTGACCTCGTTATCCGCCAGCAACTGTCATATGTCGGGAGTAGACACATTTTTCTAATTGATTAAACTGGAAATAAGATTATTTTTATAGAAATAATACTAATACTGGATTTATAGCTATTTCGCATTTTTCACTATTATCATTCTCTCAGAATAAAAGAATAGATAAGTCTAAAATTTAACCATCACTGACATGAACAAATATATAAATGTATGAGCTGTGTTAATTAGTCATTTTATACATTTAAAATGTATTTTCAAATGTAACACTACATTTAAATTTTTTACTACATTCAGTTATTTTTGTTAGATTCATATTTTTTCCAAGTTTTAAAAGAAAATAAACAGTAGATTATGACTAAATGTGTGTTTCATTGAACAAGATCAAAAAGGCATCAGATTTCTCTCTGACATCACATACTTTATATGTTATAAAACAAAGTTCCTAGTGAGGAACTTGACCTTATTGAACATTAATTGTATTTACTGAACTGTCCAACCTGTTATCAGTTTGGAAAGTATAGAACAGCATTCACTAGAAAATGAAAATTATGGTTAACTTTGTAAATCAGCGATAATCACTATGAAATGTACAGAAAATGTGCATATGTATTTCTATATTTGCCTAATACATCTGTTTAGTTATATATGAAGATGTATAAATTTACAATATAGTTTTAACATTTTAACTAATCTATTTTCTTAACCTAATGATATATTATTTACATATACAAGCTAGTATACTTTCCTTTGTTTAGAATTGGTATATCACATTTATTTGAAATTCTCCCAAATTTAACAGTACATAATCTCTAATGTTTGACATCATAAACGCTAATGTAAATATATTTATAGACACACGCAAACACCTATTCTTGTGTATACACACACATTTGTATATTTCATGATGATATTCTAAAGATACTTTCTGATTTTAGATATACTGTAAATCTCTGATGCATCTGGAATTTATTTATTATATGTGGTAAGGGAGAAACTATACTTAACAGAGGTTGACAGTATTTCTGATATTTTATAATTAACATTCTTACTTCTGCTTTGAAAGATAACTTTTTACAATAAATTTAAAAATAAATAATTTCTCTTTGCTTATATATATTTTTTTCTTTGCCAAAATGACACTGTTTTATTTGTGATACTTTAAAACACATGCTATAAATTATAGATCTCAATGAACCATTATTAAGTGCGTATAATAAGTAGGTTATCAAAATAATTATTAACACACTGATGGTTATTAAAAGTTATTAGGCTATGTAACTAAGAAAAATAAAGTAGGGAAAATAAAAGAGTGAGGCAAAAATAGCTCAGAAAGAACTAAAGTAATTAGGAAATAAAAGCAGTGACTTGCTGGGAACAGGGAAAAGTAAAACAGTGAAGTTGGGACACAAAAGAGAGACTAATAAACAGTTGAGGATATGGAAAAAGGCTTATAAAGGCTACAAGGAAGTAAAGTTCAATAACCTAACCATTTTAATTTGAACATTGTAGAAAAGATGGTCAGTGGAAATTAATTTTAAAAAATTAAATATCATCTTGAGACGGATGAAAATATTAGCAGACAACGTATGTTAAGAATATATGTGTGATGAACATTACTGTTGCACACTGATATTTCTGGTTCTCTTTCCTGTGGACACATAGGAGAGTTTCGACTCTTCACTTTATTGAACTTAGGTATATGTAACTTGTTTTAATCCATGTCACTTATAGGTAGAAACACTTGATACCTGGTGGGTAATTCTGTAGGTTTTCTGTGCTTGAGCAGTAGTGATTATAAACGTGGTTTTGATGTGAGGATGGTGAAATTGGAAAAGCAGAAAACAACTAGACTGTAGAGTGACTACCTGCGGGCAGTTCCCTGGAGAGGAACTAGTAACTGAAAACTTAGTGAATTTTGCATGAACAGTAAATAAACTTGTATTATGCCAAGCCACAGGGTTTTTGCCATATTATTGCTAACTAGCAATTGAATTAAACCTGCATTGCCTATAAGTCATTTGGAGGCCTGTTCTATTATCACGATTATGAAATATTTTAAACTGTTAAATATCCTCGAATTAAACTACACTGTTATCGTTATTATATTTTTGGTTAAATTCTTAACTATTATGAAGACAGGACTACTGTTGGCTATCCTCCAGTTTTCTTTTATGTTTTTACCTTCAATAACTATCATTAATAGTACTTTAATTTTAGAATTCCACATTTTAAGGTGTTATAAGGTATTTTATTATGAATTTAACAGAAAGAAACACATAAAAGAATGTTGTCTTCATATTTGTAAGTTTGAAAACTCCATTTTATGTATTCACACAAACCAATTCAAATTGTTGAGAAACAACATCAATCTGCTTATTCATGCAATAGAGCAATTAGTAAACCAAAGGTTAATTTATTAATTTATTGTGGATATTATAAATGGTAAACATCCCAGAATACTCAATTAATTATGTTAATGCTTGTTCTTTTCTGCAGGAAGCCAAAATTACAATGATGCTTTATTAACAGCTATATTATAATTAAACGGAGATCTTGATTAATTTAACCATCTTAAGATGTGATTCTGATACCTCTAAATCAACGAAGGCATGTGGTTGAACATAAGAATATTTCTAGACTGTTCATATCATTTGCTTAAACATACTGAAAAGACTCAGCTTATTGACTACTTTTTTAAATTGCAAGAAAATCTTCAATAAGTATATTGTTATTTTTCTAAATAGACCATGAGTAGGTTACCCTTGGTAACCTACTCAGGTAACCCCAAGTCCTCAGAGATCCTCATTATATAGACAAGTGCTTCTTGGAATGCAGAATTGTTTTTGACTCACCTACTCTGTTACCTTCTTTTAAACAGCCTCAAGTACTACCTACCATCTGGCCCATCTATTATCATACCTAAATTGCTGAGTACCTTTAGAAAAAGCACAAATAACCTTCGGTAATGCCCCAGGAATCCTACTCCACGACAAAATTCAGTTCTCTCTCATATTCTATTCTTTGGTTATTCCCATATTTCTCTTGAGATCAGAGTAATTTTTTCTCTTTACTTTCATGAAGGATATTATAACTCCTACTACTTAGAAAATGTAAAGAACCAGCAATACTCATTTTTTCTTATCACCTACAATCTGTATCTGTCTTTTCCGACATTTTATTCCTGTTTCACTAAAGAGACATGTGTCTTCATAACCAGAGTTAACTCTCTACTTCTGTCAATGTTCTATGATGTCTTGTTAAATCAATGATCTTCTTATCATTCAATTCTTCAACTACTCCTTCCATACTAGAGTTCATCTTTCATAATGCCAGCATATTTAAATAACTTCTCTTAAAAGGAAGATAAACTCTGTCTTCTGTAACATCTCTGATTTTATTTCCTTAATAAAAAATGTATCTACATTTTCTGTCATTAATTTCTTACCAATAACGTATTATGAAAGCCAATTGCTTTTTCTAACTCAGATTTAATGCGATAACATGGATACTTCTCTGGTAAGTTTACCTGTGGGTCAAATTTTATCAAAACAAGTGGACAATTTCTGGTTCTTATCCTATTTGCTCTATCTTTTACATTGACTAAATCGTCTTTAAAATTTCACACCACGATTACTTCTATTGCACCACTTGGGGTATTTTTATTTTTTCATAAAGTATTGTTTTTTATTACTCTGCTGTGTATTTTTACTTAATTGTCCTTTAAATTGATGTCACTCAGACATTCATTTTCAGCTCTTAAATCTCCTTAGGCCATTTCTTAATTGTCCGATTCATCAATTTTTTTATTATCTTCAAGTCCCCCTTGAAAATTTTTCCTTCATTTTATTCATTTATTGACAACTTACTAAGTGCAAAGCAATCATCTGTGGCATGGCAGTGCTGTGGAAACTAAAATATTCCTATCCCCAAATCCCATTCATGAAAAGTAAGTAAATTAAAATATTAAACAGTTAAAAATGCATTATTGACTACACCTTATTAGACAAATTGTATTTATTTTAAGGTAGTAAATTGTAATCTTCCCTGATATCAGTCATTTGTTCTTAAAATTTTATTTGAAGTTCTTTTAAATATTGTAATAAGACTGTTAACAGCAGAGACTGCTCATTTGAGCATTTTCAACCTCGTGAAAATTTTATCAAGTTTGATAAGTTTAGTGAAATGTCAGCTAATCCTTTTTAGCAAAAAAAAAAAAAAAAAGAAATCATTTATGATAACATCCACAAATAATTATTTTTAAAATGTTCTCTCCACAGCACAAAATTTTAGGTAAATATTTTATCATCCATTATTTAAATTTTATTTTTTAAATTAAATTAAAGAGAGAGATTAGACATATTTCTCTTTCCAAAATTCCCTGCAAGTTACTGCAATACTAGTAACATTTTCATAGGAAAGTAATGGTCCACACAAGTGAAGTAAGTGATGTTTTCGTGAAAGATAAAAATAGATGGCATTTTTAAGCTTAAAAATACTTTATAACATTCCACAAGATAATTAGAAAGCCTCTGAGCAATGAAATGTTTCTCCACTTTCCTATCTCATTTTAGTTAAAAAATAATCTTGTAAATATTTTGTTTAAACAAAATTGACCCACAGAAACCACATGGGAGGGTTAGAATGGGCTACATATTAAATATTAGTAAATACAATTTCAATCTTATTTTCGTATAAGTAAGCAGTAGTCCTGTTACTTTCTTTTCCTACTCAGTGGGTTTCTTTGCATATCTGCTGAGGGAAGACATGCTCTAAACCGTCATGGTGTTTGGTAAACTTAAGTCTCATCATGCTATTTTAAGATTTTTAAATAACTTAAGAATTTCCAAATTGGGCATTATATTTAATCTCTTTAACTTGGCAAATAAAGGTGCCAACCATATGGTCATATATATATATATGAGTTTGTTTTCCTGTTAAGAGAAGTTATTTAAATATGCTGGAATTCTGAAAGATAAACTCTAGTATGGAAGGAGTAGTTGAAGAATTGAAGGATAGGAAGACCATTGATTTACCAAGGCATCATAGAATGTTGGCAGAATATATATATTCTTCTTGTTTCTACTGACCTTTCTAAAGTGTATCTCTAAATCTTTTCACATACCAAGTTCCTTGCAGTTTCCCCAAAAACGCTTACACTTCTATGTATCTTTATATGCCCTTTGCTCTTCCAATAACCCTTCCTGACCCAAGACTTATTTCACCTAGTTACTTCTCACATTTAGTGAACTGTTCAAGCATCTACATTCTTCTAGGAGGCAATATGTCACAACTGGATATGAGTGCAATGCATTCTCTGCCTTTTTGGCTCTCTGTGACATCTGTAGCCACACTTATCACATTGAAATTTAATAATTGATGTACTATATCTTATCTCCTACCTTTTAGACAAAGTGCCCAAAACATATTTGTTTTTCAACAAATGAAAGTGTCTCTCCCATTCCACATGTATTTATGTTTTGTATTAATTCTTAGAAAATTATAGTCTCCTAATAATGAAGAGGATGATAATCTTCCTAATCTAATTCTCAGTGTTTAGAATTGTTAACTCTTATCTTATGTATACCAAGAAAAATATTGACAGCAAATTATAAAAAATAGCAAACTTATGTTTTAATTATCTTTCTCAAATTGCATACAATAATTTTTAGAAGCATTGCGTTAGATTATTGGATTGATGTTTACTCTTGGCACAAGAAGTACATATCATAGTTTATAAAATTGCAGTAAAGTCAGTATCAGTCCCTTTAAAAATTTGCTTAACTATATGTACATATTTAATACATTAATGAAGTATAATTTTAGTCCTTTTTGAATCACCTACATATTAGTTGAAAATATGACCTCTCTTTGCATAGTTTTGTGTGGCCTTTTTCCAACACACATAAACACAAACATAGAGTTATTTTACTATTATCTCAACCCTCTCTTAGCATAATTATGTTTCAGTTTCACTGATCAAGAAAAAAAATTTTGTCAGATAAGTTCTTCATGTGTATTAGAACTTGTTACTGTATTACATTCAGTCTTTTTTAAACTGGCCTGAAAAATTTTTTATTCTTTTCTCAAGATACAAGTAACAAAATATCAATAAAAATAGGGCTGACTCCATGTTTTCTATTTTATGTGCTTATTCTGAATTTACAGCTCAAGACTTTCTTCTTGTCACAAAACTATGCAATCTTGTTTGTTTTTATTTTTTCCTCAGTGTTCCTGTGTCTAAAAATAATTTGTAAAGCACTATAACTTTGTTGATGTGAATGTGTATTATATACACATATATTTTGAATTTGTGTATATATATATATAAAATATTTTTGTGTATATATACACAATACATAGAATATATATATATATCTATACATAGAATATGTATAGTGTATATATAATAGTCTCCTAATTTGCCACTAGTGATCACTAATGCCACTAATAATGTAACATTTAAAAATATATATAAACACTATATAAATTTTCTATATGTTTTGTATAAAATGTATATGTATTATAAAATATTACATGTATATAATTATAAATATATTACAAAGATTTTTGTTATATATATACACACGATCTATATATTTTGTATTTGGCATATATTTGTAATATGATGAGAAGTGCAATATGTTGTTAGGATAAGTAATTTGGATATACTTTTTTATCTGAGCCAGAAAACACTTTATACCACATTTATAAAATCATACTCTAAACTATATATTTTATTATCACATTTGAGTTATTTACATTTACATGTTTCTCTGATATGCTGTGGTTCACATATCAAATTCATTATATAATAAATAACTGTGAGAAAGTTAGAACATCTTAAAAATATTAAACACAGAACTCCTTTATGTCTAATATTTGATCACTGTGTTATCTTTCATATATACTGAGATCTTAACTCAGGGAGAAAATGTTGTTATTGCAATTTTTTGAGTGTCAAAAAATGCCAGGTGTTAGAAGTTTTTCCTGATAAATTGGATTCTCTAGTTCTACAATTCCATGAATCATACTATTTTTTCACTCCTACTGACATAGTTTGTGATAGATATCCTACTTTTTATTGTGCTTTTGCTTCTTTTTCTTTTCCTTCCTTAATACCTTTAAGACAGTTTTCTGAGTCAATGAGTCATGAAACTAAAGTGTCTACTTCTGATCTAACATATGATTTGCCTGTTGTAGTCTGGCCAATTTAGTATTCAACTCTTACAAAATCCTTGTGAAGAAGTCATTTTGCACACTTGAATAATATGCATCTCAGCTCTCTCTTGGAATACCTTACAGCTTTACTTTCAGTGTGTAATGCAATTTGTTCCTCAGTATTAGTTCTTGGATTTTATTTTCAACATATTGGCATGCTTTCAATACCAGAGCTCAGTTCCATCCCTACGCCCAATCTAAGGATGTAAATAAATGGCATTCAGAATAAAAAGAGAAATCCTGTTCACAGTTACTACATATTTCATATTGTTTAATTCTACAGTTAGTCCAGCATTTGTTTCTGATACTGGCATTAATGAGCACTTGGAACAAGAGAATGTTACGTATCTAATATAATAGCAAGTTCAGAATAACAGGGCATAGTCTGAAGTTTCCTAACTTTAAAGATAGCCTCTCTGATCCAATTCATCATTAATAAACAGAATTCAGATATTTTTATACATGCTTATTTGTCCACTATGCTTATGAAATCATATAATTTTATATATCTTATTTTTATAATATTCATAATGTGTTTTTCATTTGTTCAAATATTCTCTATAAATTTGCTATTTCACAATAACTCTATGAATCTTTAATAATAGTAACATCTTAGTGGCACAAAACAATGACCATTTTATTATGCTCGTGAAATCCATGGGTCACTTAGGAAGAAACGAATGGCTCCAGGCTGAAATCACCGATACTAGAGGATTCACTTTAAACACAGGTATGTCGTCTGGGCTGAAAAGGCTGGAAAACTGGTTCATCTGGAACTCTAGACTGAAAGGAACATGTAGCCAATCCATTTAGGTTGGATGTCTCACAACATGCGTTCTGAGTTTTAAAATGGCATATCCAGCAAGGGAGCCTGGAGATAGTGAGAATATAAAGACAACCCGGTGAAAGCTACATGTCACTTGTGAGAGCCTCAGAAGTCACTGAGCGACCCTACACCGTGACCCATTGTTTAAAGCCAGCTCTGATTCAACAGTATGGGATCGAGAACTCACAGTATCAAATATAATACATATACCTATGATCTGCATATTTGAAATACTCAAAAGCTAGGTGCTATAGTTGTATTTTTTTGAGACGGAGTCTCATGGGTCAGCTTCCAGGCTGGAGTGCAGTGGCCGGATCTCAGCTCACTGCAGCCCGGCCTCCCGGGTTCACTTGCATTCTCCTGCCCCCAGCCTCCCGAGTAGCTGGGACTACAGGCGCCCACAACCGCGCGCGGCTAATTTTTTGTATTTTTAGTTTTTTTTTTCAGATGAAGGAAATTGTATCCTAGAGATTTTACAGGACTTGTATAAGTCTATTAGACAAGTTAAGTTAACACCTTCATTTGAAATTCCGATATATTCAGCTCCAAAGTCTATTTTCTTTCAGAAAAATAAGGTTTAGAGAGGTAAAATAATTGTCAGAAATTGTACAGATAGCATTACAACCCACTCACTACATGATATAGACACCTTATTCAAGAGAAAACAAAGCAAATATACCTGTAGGATACAGAGTAATTTTCAGTTTCTATGATATAACGTACTACAATCACTTCTTAATATGTATCTTGTATGAACTGTTCCTGCAGGACTCTCAGACCAACACTAACCATTTTTTTTTTTTATTATTGGAATTAAATTACAACGGACACTGCCACTAATGACCAGATGCAGCAAGTCTGTTATCATCATCTTGAGGATCTTCTATCCTTTACACAGTTGATAAAGCATAGCTTCAAAATGGTTCAAAATTACAGCCTTATTTATATTCCAAAAGGGCAGCATTGCCTAGGGTTTCTCACTGCTGCATGCCTGCTACTACTTTTTTCATCCACATGAATCTACTATATCAAGCACTCATTCTGTAATGTGTCTCTACAAATACCACTATCTGGTCATTCAATTGCAGATCTGCACAAAAATTTGAAGAATTTTTCAGGTTATTTTCTCTGATTTAAATTTCTGTATTTTCTATTTTGCTAACTATTGTATTCAGTAATCAAAAACTGATAATTATATACTTGAACTTGAATTGAATGATAATCTGGAATAATCTTTGAAGCCACATCAAGGAACTTTTTTCAATATTTAGAAACACTCGGTAGAACAAAGAAAGTAAAACATCAACCACCAGTCAATGACTACTTTGTGGATAGAAATGTTAATTTGAAAACACATCAAAGTGATCAATAGATTGCAAGCAATCTAACACAAGTTTAATTTGCCAAAATCTATCAGCCAAAAGAGATATAATCAGAGATAATGTGATGATTAAATTTTTAAAATAGCCTTGCTTTGCATTCCTACTAATTCTTCATTATATATTTCGCCCTACTGGTATTTTTCAAACTCCTGAAGTCTCACAGATGACATATAATTCCTGTTAGTGATATTTAAATACTATTTCAATTTTGTGCTCATTTTTCTTTGCTCTCACTTCAAGAAAATGTTCTTTCTTATCTGGCACTAAGAGGATAAGGATATTGGCCACTTATCATTAAGACTTGTATGTCAGCAACGAATTGTTGCATTTGGTATGTCCCATTAATTTTTGTTCTTTCATTCCTATGAGGTAATCAAAAGTAGAATACCCAAAATAATTACTCTCATCAAATCAAAATGTTACATGTGATCAAGAATAAATGAGAAGATCAATGTATTATTAATATCTGTGAGGCATGCATAGAGGACTTTGAAAAGTTTAGCATTCAGGACGTACAATCTTCACTGATCATAAACAATATTTTATAGCTTATATTAATAAAAATTTTAAAAATGAGAATACTAGGTTGGGAAATAAAACCCACTAGTCTGCTTTACATTTTCTTCTTCTTTATAAAGGCTATTTTTCCAATACCCTTTATAAATTCAAAGATTCTTATAGAATGTATCTAATTGATACTAATTTAAGAACCATTGTTAAAATAGTGTTCTTAATTCCATATTACACAGATTTGATTTTATAGTATGTATGAAAAATTAGTATTGCATCATATAGTGATTAAGGTTTAAAGTCTACTCTGCTTTAAATCAGATGCTTACCAACATACAGTAAGAGTAATGAATAATAATGTATTTTATTAAAACATTATAATTCCCTTGCTATTAAATACTCATTATTTCAATTTCGTTCAGTAGAAAAAAAATACAAAATTAACAATGAAGTCTACTGTGTAAAATTGTTTTCCAGCCAGGCATGGTGGTATAGGCCTGTAATCCTAGCACTTTGGGAGGCTGAGGTGGGCAGGTCATGAGGTCAGGAGTTCAAGACCAGCCTGACCAACATAGTGAAAACCCGTCTCTACTAAAAATACAAAAAATTAGTTGGGCATGGTGGCGCATGCCTGTAATCCCAACTATGTGAGAGGCTGAGGCCGGAGAATCACTTGAACTCCAGAGGTAGAGGTTGCAGTGAGGCGAGATGGCACCATTGCACTGGAGTGTGAGACTCCAGGGTGACAGTGCGAGACTCCATCTGAAAAAAACAAAAACAACAACAACAACAACAAAAATTGCTTTCCATATTTTTATCAAACCAACTCAAGTAATATTCATACTACGTAGAAATTAATGTTTTTTTTTTCTTTTCCTTTTTTTTTTTTTTTTTAAGATGGAGTCACACTCTGTTACCCAGTCAGGAGTGCAGTGGCGAGATCTTGGCTCACTGCAACCTCTGCTCCCTGGCTTCAAGTAATTCTCCCATCTTAGCCTCCCACATAGCTGGGGTTACAGGCATGTCCTATCATGCCTGGCTAATTTTTGTGTTGTATTTTTATTAGAGACAGGATTTCACCATGTTGGCCAGGCTGGTTTCGGATTCTTGACCTCAAGTGATCTACCTTCCTCGGCCTGCCAAAGTGCTGGGATTACAGGTGTGAGCCACTGTGGCCGGCTGAATTTAATGTTTCTTGATGTGCATTACAACAAAGTTTTTTTAAGTCCATGTTAAATTTAATAGTTATCTTTTTCTTGGTTTCTCCCCAAGCACTTCATACAAAACTGAAAACAGCAAGAAGTCATGAAAGTATAATCTCATGTATGTAAATTATGTGTACATAATTTACAATTTTTGCACATAACTGTTTACTCATTCTTAAAGATTCAAGAGCCTAAAAACTCACTGTGCCATTTTTTTTTAACACATCCATCATATAACTAGTTACCATTTTCGTGTGTGCATGTGATGAGAACACTTAAGATCTACCGTCTTAGTAAATTTCAAATATACAACACAACATAGTATTATTAACTATAGTTAGCCATGTGCCATTTTAAAAAATAACAATCCAAATTTTGTGGACATGCACAGGAATAAACTACTGGTTTGTTAGAAGTAATTTATTTACATCTTGAAGAATGCATAATTTGACCACATGGTGAAGGACAATTTTGCCATGTGTGGACAATTAGATATGCTTTGAGGAAAGCAGGAAACTAGTTGCATATCTTAAACCACTGATCTATGGAATGCAGGTTTAAAGCCATCCCCAACAAATCAGTGTTCCTGAATTGGATAAAACATGACCATTTAAAATTACACATAAGGTCATTTTTCTTTGCCTAGAGAGAAAATGATGTGTATGATTTGTTTCTGGAACCTAGCAGACTGTCATACTCAGACTCACCCTAAAAATCACAGATCAATAACAGAATCAATTGTATATGTATAATTAATCAGGTTATTAAATTCTATTCTGCAATAAAATATTGAAGTTCCAAATGAGAATAAAATAGTACTTTTTCTACTCACATCAAGGATTCTGTCATATGACATACTAATTAGTTGTCTGTACTGTATTTATAAATATCTTTTTTATATAGACATTATTAGATGTTTTTCTTTTAAAATAGAAGGCAATAAACTCTACTCAATGATAAGTACTTATTACATAACATTCCACTTCTTTCCCTTAAAAATAAATATTACACGTTGTTAGCAAATAAAGGTATCCTCCCAATATTCCCATCCAATGCTTATTCAATAAAACATTAATCTATATATCACTGTAAAAGAACTTTGCAGATTCAGTTAAGATTACTAACCAAGTGGATTTAAAAAAAGGAGGTGTAATACGTGTTAATGCCTTCTTATATATGTAATGACTGTCAATCCAATGTTATGAAATGCATAATGCATACAAAGAGTAAGGGAATCTACTTTAAAAGTAATAACTGTATTGTTAAAAAATGATGCAGATGGCATTTTATTGTACTTGTAGCAAGCACCGTGCTTTCAATTATTGTTTCTGGATCTATGTTACTATCTTAACATGTAATTTATTGACTTTAGGTTTATGATATTTTCAGAAAATATGGTGCACAGCGAAAGGCATACTATAATGCTTTCCCTATTATTCCTACAGTTTCTTCCCATGATAAGTAGATTATTAATATTATGATATGCATAATTTACAACATATGAGTACTTAGATGTTCTTCAGTGTGCCTTACTTGGCATGCATTCAAATTCTTTGCCAGTCTAAGACTGTGCTGACTTAATATGGCAGCAACTAAATACTTGTGGCTCAGTATATTTAAATTACTTACATTTAATAAAATTAAATATTCTGATTTTTAAAATATGCTGATCACATTGCAAGTGTTCAATAGCCAATTACTTAGTGTTACAGGCAGCAAAGATTAGTCAACATTTTCTTCAGGCATTAGAGAGTGTCCATTTAAGGAATGTAATTGCCTAATCGGTTTGTTAGTAAATACAAGCATGGAAAATATAGCTTCACACATTCTTTTTTATAAATATAATCTAAATTTAAGATAAAAATTAGTAGAGTTTATCCATGATATTAATCATTATTTGAGACAAATTATTTCTGCTATAACTTACAAAGTGCACAAAAAGGGCGGGGTGCGGTGCCTTATGCCTGTAATCCCGGCACTTTGGGAGGCCGAGACAGGTGGATCACTTGAGGCCAGGAGTTGGAGACCAGTCTGACCAACATGGCAAAACTGCATCTCTACTAAAAATACAAAAAAAAAAAAAAAAAATAGCCAGGCATGGTGGCACATACCTGTAATACCAGTTACTGGAGAGGCTGAGGCAGGAGAACTTTTCTTGAACCCAGGAGGTGGAGGTTGCAGTGAGCCATGATCACTCCACTGCACTGCAGACTGGGTGACAGAGCGAGACTCTGTCAAAAAAAAAAAAAAAAAAACCACAGTAACTTCTTCTTCAACCAGTAAACATACATGTGTACATGTGATTCTGTGAACAAACAGAAATCAGAAGTACCAATCATTGAACTCCCAAGAAATGGACCACAATGAAACCTTTAAGACCTTTAAAACTCAGTTTATTATATCATTTTTCAGTTAAATCAATTTACTGAATATCTTGTTATAAGTCTTTTTCAAGCATGACAAGATGACATTTTGCCAATTCAATGACCCTTTTTTAAAGTTACATGTATTAGATCATTAAGAATAGCAAATGTAATAGCACGAGCTTACTTACTACATCTAAAAGGGCAATTCAGTGAGATAATATGCCTACATTTATGTTGCTCTAGTCAAAACCACCTACATAAAATTATCAGAATACACTATGTTGGGCACTGTGGTTACCTTTCCTAAGTCCATTCACTTTATACCACTAAACAAAGCAAGTTGCGATTTGGAGAATTGGCCTTACATCAAAAGCAAGGATTTATTGTTCCAATGACCATCAAACCAGCAGTGCCATGATCTGTTTAAGAATGCCCATGTGACTCAACCTGTACTGATGATTTCAAGGACAGGTTTACTGGAGATGTCATCAGAAAGTTTTCCCTCATGCTTATGAGAGACAATTAAGAAGTAAAATTACTTTTCTGTCCTCCAAATAGTTCCATTTGCTTCTCATGTCTATGAGAAGAACTGTCTTTAATACAGAAAGAAAATACGAATTTGTAAAAAAAAAAAAAAAAGACACTAAATTAATTAGCAATGAAATGCACCATAGCAATTAACTTTGGTATGTAAGAATCAATGGCTTTCCTTATTGTATAAGCCAGTTTAGTTTCAATTTCTGTTATTAACGTCACCAAACATGATGAATGACACCATGCATCTTGCAATTTTCTCCTTTCTTCTCTAGTCCTCATTTATTCTGCCTAGGATGTCTATGTAACATCTTTTCCTACTTAATTACTACTCATTCGTTAGATCTGACTCAAATATTTTACATCTAATTTTAGTATGTGTGCTGGCAAAGGGAGCACTCTACATCCATACGATATTTTCTAATGACGCGATAGAGAAACCTATACTATTTGTGAAAATTATACATCTTTTTTCTGTACTTTTATGTTTTATTTTATTGATATATAATAATTATACATATTTGTGGAGTACAGGTTATATTTTTATACATGAATGCAATGTGTAATGATCAAATTAGGGTGATTGAATTATCCATCACTACAAACATATGTAGAGAACATTTCAAATCTTTTCTTCCAGTTATTTTGAAATATCCTATCAACCCCTCTTAATTTCATTACCCTACAGTGCTATCAAACACTAGAACGTATTCCTTCTATGCAACTATATTTTCCTATCCATTAATCGATCTCTTTATATCTCTTTCTCCTTCCCTTTACTTCCCAGTCTGGATCTCATGGAGATATATTTTTTTTTGTTTCTGCTTCATAATTTATTTGAATATTTTAAGTCATGCTATTAGATTGTAAAGAAAAACAATGAAGAATAGATCTGGTTTCTTTTTAAGTTCATATACATTGAAACATGTGTTTTTAAAAAAACAAGCTAATATATGTGAAGTATAGAAGAAATGAATAGCAAAACTAACAGGAATGAATTTCTAAACCCCAAAATCTAGGAAAGTAAGAAATAATATATTCACATAGAAATGCATGAAATACTATACTTAAACAAATTATTTTATATCCACATCACATTTACTGACATTTGCAAATTTAACTGCATTTTCCTGAGAAAATATCAATAGACTTTAAAAGTTGGAAAATATACAAATAAATAAACATATCCATAGGCTATACTCTCTGCTTACACTGAAGTAAAACTATATGTCAACAACAAAACACCCTAAAATCTATTTATTAGATTTATTAAATAATCTTTATGTAAAAAGTAAAGTTCTGGTAAAATAGCAAACTAATGTGGGATGCTAATTTTGTCTTTTGAATCCACTAAATATATCAAGAAGTGAGAGAAAAGTACAGGAATCTTAGAGCCTACCATAAACACTGTAGAAAACCATTAGAAAGAAAGAAGTTTGCTGAGCCTGCAAAGGAGGATCACTCACCTTGGATGGGTTGAAGGCTCATTCAGAATTGTATATACGTGCAGTTTGTTCTTCCTCCTTACATGCTATACAATTATTTTAGGCCAAGTGCACTATCTAAGCTATAGAGTGATACCTTCACGCATAGGGCATCTGTTAGACTTCAACAAATTGTAACTCTAGAATTCATCAAATGTGTGGCACATCCCTATACTATAACCTGAGCTCACTTTGAGGATCAAAAGCCAGGAACTGTCTCTGACAGCATCTACTGGATACACATTTTCAGCCAGGGTTGCACACACTGCTCAGGTCATCCTCCATACTGGTGTTTAGAAGGACAATGTGACTAGACTATTCTGTAAAAACTCATTGTCTGTGGAATAAACCTCAGGTCCCTCAGTGAAAATAAAGGAGCCTTCCTGGCTCACTCTTCAGCTAACTCTGCAACCTCTTCTCCAGCCACATCTCACCTTACATTTTTAGTGACACCTGTATTCAGTGCTTCTGGTACCAAAATAAAACTTTCTTTTTTGTCTCATGCTGATCTCTCTACATGAAGAGCCCTTCGTTTACCCTCATTATTAATGGGCTTATAAAAACCATCTTTCAAAATACATGTATTGTGCCTGCTAATTTTACGTAAATTCCTAGAAGCTAAAGGAATTTCTGTAAGCATTTTGTATCCTGAGTGCCTAAAGTCTCATATATAGTAGGTACTAAATGCTATTTTTATTGAAGTAAAGAAAATTTTACTCTAAAATACTATCAGACAAAGATATCTAAGGGTATCAGTATTTAGTCTACATTTTAAAAATTTTACACATATGAAGAATTCCATTACAATGTTTAGCACAATGTTTTTGCATGTATTTTATTTTAGAAAATTGATTTAAAATCCAGATGTAAAAATTTTACTTTTATCTTTTAAGTATTTTGTATTAGTTATCAATGTACTGGTATTAAGAATGTATATCTATATTATAGCTTAAGGTTATTTTCGATAAAATTTTTCCAGTTAAAATCACTTTCTACTTTTAGTTAATAACAGCATGTGAGAAATACTAACATTGCTTGTCAATATCCTGCCTGCCATATCTCATTGATGATTTTTCTAAAGTGACCCTGATGATTTGGTTCTCTGGTAAAATGTGTTAATCATCCATCATTCTTAGCAAACTATCACAAGAACAGAAAACCAAACACCGCATGTTCTCACTCATAGGTGGGAACTGAACAATGAGATCACTTGGACTTGGGAAGGGGAACATCACACACCGGGGCCTATCATGGAGGGGGGAGGGGGGAGGGATTGCATTGGGAGTTATACCTGATGTAAATGACGAGTTGATGGGTGCTGACGAGTTGATGGGTGCAGCACAGCAACATGGCACAAGTATACATATGTAACAAACCTGCATGTTATGCACATGTACCCTAGAACTTAAAGTATAATAATAATAAAAAAAAAATTAAAAAAAAGAAAAAGAAAAAGAAAAAAAAGTGTTAATCATAATAGATAATACTTTGTCCTCTTATTGTACTTGAAAAGGGGGCTCTGTTCCATAACTGCATCAAGTTCATTTTACTAAGGAAAAGTTTTAATAATGATTTACCTCTTTTACACAGTAAAATAATTTCTGATTTTCCCTTCTGAATGAGCCTTACATATTTAACAATCTCTTAAGTTAAAAAAAATAATTTAAAGAAATATGCCATTGGTTATTTATTTTTTTTAATTTGTTAAAACAATGCAATTGTTCAGCTTACAATTACTAATTATAAGAGAAGCTCAAGAAATATGCATATAATAGTCTGAATAAGCAAAGATAAACTATATAAGAAGAACGTTAGAATATATGCATGTAGAAGGGTTTCATTCATACACATTGAACTGGTGATGAATGTATCGTCGTGCAAATTACTTCAGAATGAAAGATAGCTTTGGTTTACATTACCATGAAGAAAATGAGCAGTATCTGCTTGATATGTAGCTTAACCAAGGGGCTCAAATTAAGTGGGATGGCTCTAAATCTCTTCACTTATCTTGCTGTTTCTGTCTCTTTCAATTTTTTTCTGTTTTCCCTGTGTTAATTTCATTTTCAAACCTTTCTTTGTATAATGGAAATTCTCCAGGTTTATTTTCTACTGTCCTTTATTTATTTTAAATTTCAGTTTGGGATATTTTGAGTCTTCTATAACCATTCCCTGATTTAGAAAAAACAGTCTAGGAACCAATATGTTGGACACTATCATATAGTAGTTTCAATGCATAAGTTTTAGGACAAATGGTAATTTTAGCTCCCATTGTGTATCAGAATTATAAAACTACAGGAGAAAATATTGTTATAAACACTCCAAAATTAATATTTAACCTGATGTAAATAAAATTCATAACATAAAAAGAAAAAATAACATCAAAAATATTTTTACAAAATAACATATTTAAAATAGAAATTAAGAATTCATTAAAATAATTGTCCTGACATACAATAATGTGACAATATCAATTAAATGAAAAGCATCTAGAAATGCTCTACATATTACTTGTAGTGGTTCTGTTCAGAAATATATAACATTTTCCTGCCAATAACCACACTTCAAGTGGCTTTTGATTTCTCTTTACTTCCATAGTGGTTATTCTTTGCATATTAACTATATTTTCAATAAAACTTCCAACCTTCTATCACGAAATACTATGTTTCAATTAGAATTACCTATTACACAAACTCAATATCTAAGTGCCCTTAGAATTCAGTCTAAACTGCTTCCCATAACTTACAAGCTCCTTCATTCATCTAGATTCTGCTCCTCATGTTAGACTTCTGCACGCATCTTGACACTTTATACACTTTTGAATACATTATGTCTCTCTCACACATCTATATCATTGAAATGCTTCCCTTTTTGCTTGAAATAGTTTCTATTTTCTCCTCCTTCTGAGCGTCTTTCTTTCTACCAATGTTGTCAATTTCTGGACTTATTTAGAGATGGTTTTCTTAGGAAGTATTCCCTATCCCTAGGGAACCCTTCCAAACTAATTTACATGATACTCATATGTGTCCCCATAGCATATTATATTTCCCATAAAAGATAATTTGTCCACTAATGTTTATTTTCTCTTTCTTCTACTATCCTATTGATTTTGTAGGGGTAGAAAGCATATATTATACTTTACATTGTATTGTACAACTACATTCTTATAAACTTATTATAAATAAAACTTATAAACTACATATATATAAAAAATGTAATTTTAATAAAATTTCAAAAATCAGTAAAATGAATGACTGCTGTCACAGACTTAGACTTTCATCTATAAGTATTTCTTTAGAAAATTAAAATTCTTTTATATGCTGAGTTTTCATAATTAAAGAGAATATAAAACTTATTGGAAAAAATAAATACTGTGTCACAAAGTTTGATAAAGCACAAACTAATAATTTTTCTTCCAATACACGCCCTTGAAGTATAAGTAAATTTTCAGTACATTTTGATAAAATGCTATCCAAAAAGATTCATTTGCATTTCCATCAGTTTTCTGTGTGTTCACTTTCCCATCCAAAACATTCGTGATATCATATGTTTTTAGTTCAACCCTATTGAAGATAAAAAGAAAACACCACTACATATCAGTAGCAATTTGCAGTCAATTTACTAGTGAGCGTATGCATATTCTCTTATTTATTTGATATGCTTATCTGTGATTTTCCTATTTAATATAATTTGCAATGTATTGGACACATTTTCTACATAATTGTTTGATTTTTTTCCATGTGAATATATTCTGTTCTTGAACACCTTGGTTGATTTCTAATAGGCTTTCTCACTTGTCTATGAAAATCTGGAAGATCAGCTTGTGGTTGGATGATACAGCATGGGCCTCACTTTGCATCTGATGGTTGGTTGGTTGCTGACTATGTCTTTCCAATTCCCCCACCAAGGTCCTTATTAACTTTAGCCATATTCCAGTGGTGGTCTTAGGATTCCAAGCAGACCCACAGAGAAAAAGTCAGTACAGATATTGTATGGGTGTATATATAATTTAAAAAACAGTCTCACATACATTTTTTATTGACCAGTTGTCTTTTTTGTGATAAACATGATAAAAAGGAGAAATGCCAAATTCACTCCTTTCAATAAAAGGACGTGGCATAATAGTTTTCTCAGAACTCTTTTGCTTGAATCTTTGTTGCTGATCCTGATCCATAGGTAATTATTTTGCAGATGTAGGCATATGTTTAAATCTTAAACATTGTTCATGAAAAAAGCCAAACTGTACAATATTCCAAGAGGTTTATTCTGAGCCATATGTGAGTTACCAAGCCCTGTGACACAGCCTCAAGAGTTGGATTACAGCTTGATTTACACATTTTAAGAAGCAGAAGTTAAAGGCAAATATTTACATCAATACATATAAGGAACACATTGATTCAGCCCAGATAAATGGGACACCTTGAAGCAGGGGGACTTCCAAGTCACAGGTGGATTTAAAGATCTCCTGATTAGCAACTGGTTGAAAGAGTTAAACTTTGCTTGAAGAGTTGAAGTCAGCATAAAGAAATGCATGACTTAAGGGGGACCGTGGAAGCCAAGGTTCTTATTCTATAGATGAAGCCTTCTGGTAGCAGCCTTCAGAGAGAATAGAAGATAAATGTATTTTATCAAATCTTAAAAGGTGCCAGACTCTTAAATCTTTCCTGGATTGGGAAAAAAAGAGAAGAAAAATCAACATAGAAAGAAATGGAGATTCTCTGCAGAATGTTAATTCCCCCCAGAGGGGACAGCTTTGCAGGATCATTTCAAAGTATGTCAAAGAAAATACATTTTGAGATAAAATACTTTGATTTTCTTAAGGCCTGCTATCAATGTGATGGTATACCAGAGTCAGGTTGGACTGGGCATTTTATTGCTGAAACAGTCTGTTTTTTCAATTTTATATTTAATTTAATATTTTGCTGGTCAGTTGTGCCTCAACTCCAAAGGGAAGAGAGTGTAATAAGGCATGTCTGACCTCCATAGCATGGCCTGAACTAGTTTTCAGATTTCTTTGGGATGCTGTTGGCCAAGAGGGCTCTAGTCAGTCAAATGGGGGCCTTAGAATTTTAATTTAGGTTTACAACCCTAATACCAATTTAAGTTTGCAAATACCAATTAAAGGCAAATTTAGCATTTTATTATTTGGATCATTGTCTCCAAATGTGCTATTTTATTGCCTTACTATTGTTAAGAGTTGGTAGTTTAAATTATTTGCATTTTAATTATCTGTAATATTGTCTGCAAATGTAAAATCAGTCATTGTTAAAACAATTGACAAAGCATCTGAAATGAAATAGTACTCCAGTAAATTAAATCACAAATGAACTGCTAGTAATAATTAATTAGTAGTTATTTAAGTGAATTGACTAATTTAGAAGTCAATGAAAAGAGAAATTTTACTTAATAACAATGAAAAATTGTGGCTGATTTCTATTTATTATATACCTTCCATTCTATTTCATATATGTCAGATTTTAAGCTCATTAAGACCACATTCTTCTCTTTCTCGTCTTTATCACATTCCTCCTCTTCCCCTTCTTCCTTTTCTATGTACTGATTTTCCTCTTTATCCTTCTTTCATCATTCACAGAGTCTGACAAAGTATTTTGTTAAATAAGGGAACTGCTGGCTAAAACTCTGCAGAAATGAAGGCCATCATGACAAATTCTAATTTTGGTTTGAATCCTATTTTCAAATCAATTTGTACCATAATTAGTTAGTGATGATGCCAGATACAACCTTTGCTCTATGATCTTTATTTATAATGTTTATAAATTGTTTATAAGTGAAGTTATATTATCCAGAAATTAGAAAAATAGTTCTATTTTTATATCTAATTTATAAACAAAAAGAAAAGCAGACACTTTAAAAATAATTTAGAACAGTAACCTCCAAATGCAGTACGCTCTCCATAGTTACTTTCAAAAAACAGATTAACTATCTTTCTACTACAAAATTACCTTGCGCATTAATAATAGATGTGCCAGAAAATATGGATGCTCTAACATCTTAAATTTGTCAGCTAAGATTTGCATAAATTATGTCATTATTACAATAATAACTTGGCCAAATAGATTGGGAAAAATACATATTTTTAAATAAAAACTACCACTATTTTACTATATAGCTCCATAAATGTACAAGGAGAATTTTTTTAATGCTAGGCTTTTATGTCACATTTATTATAATAGACACAAAACACCAAACAAGCATAAATTGACAAGGTCGGGGATGATGTCAGATCATGGTTGTGTCTTAATTTTATATTTAGATGACATGGCATTCTATAGAACATACGTGAAATATACATTTGTAATGAATTGCCGAAAATGAACCTGGGAAACATCAGAGAATGTGTCAGTGAAATTTGTATTTTCTGATGCAATTTTCACTCAAAACAGATGGGACTTTAGTGAAAACTTCTTGAGAATATAGCATGATTCTGCAGTTTGAGGGATTCAGTGAACTGATAACTGAGTCATCAAAAGAGAGAGCATCTATATGAATCAACTAGTCCAGTAAGGCACTATGCAACCCAAGACTTTCTAAGAAAGCAATTTTATGGGTAAAAAATGCCTGGGAATTTTCTATGAAGTGGAAAAAAGGCAATAGTTAAGATGGAGACAGTGATGTCCAAGACATTGACTGAAGAGGCAATGGAACCTTGGCCAGAGTAAACAAGAAGTACATTGCAATTCTAATGCTCTGAGGAAGCAATAATTGAATATTCAGAAAATAGAACCTTCACACTCTTTTAAATAAGTTAATAAAAGAATTCATTTTAGACATTAGTTAAACACAGAAGACATGCATTCTACAACTACTAATAGTATCCTTCAAAATGACATGATGAATGAAGATTTTTCCTATTCAGGAGAGAGAGAGAGACAGAGAAAGATGGAGAGAGAGAGGAAAAATGGTATTATCAGATCTACCTTAAAAGAAATAATGAAATCATTCAGGCTGAAATGGCACCAGAATGTGATGCCTTACTAAGAATATATTTTATGAATTTTCTTTATCATTTAGTACAGAAATATAAAACATATTTATCATATATTGTTATATATGGATATATGTACACATAAGCTGTATATAAAACAAATTACCACATTAAAAAGGCTTTAAACAATATTCATTTATTGCCTATTTTTTATCCAGAAATTTGTTTTTTTGGTCTAAAAAGTTGTCATAATTTTTAATTGTACACATGTCACTGGGAAGCTTAACTTCAAAATGCATCGTAAAACTTTTTTTTGCTTTCCACTAGGTTTCAAGATATAATCTTGAAGCAAACCTTGGAAATCTTTTTTCTTAGCCTTAAAATAGACTCCATGTCCCTTTATTTCTCACCTTATATACTCCCTTCACATTTATCTAAGCGTACACTAGTATCTACTTATTTGCCTTTTTAAAAGTTCTGGGGACTAATCTTGAGACAGACAAAACAAGCCTGGAGTCCCAGCTGCAAAATTCCAGAGATCACTTAAAGGTGGCTGATTAACAATCTGGCCATTGGTGAGATTATGCTGGCCCATGATCGAGGTGGACTGGGACTCAAGAGAGCCACCAAAACAAGACACGTAGACAACTCAGCACAATTCTTGCATGTTGCCCTTATCAGATTTTTGCCTTTTAAACTCCTGTATTCTTCCCCAAAATCAAAGTGGTTGCTTTGGATGGGAATCTGACCACTTCTCCTTTACTAGTTTTGGTTAAAAAATCACTTTCTTTCTACCATGCCTCACTGTTGTTAACTGGACTTTGCAACTGGTGAGCATCTGGACCTGCATTTGGTTGCATACATAGGTGAGTATTAATTTCTGCTGCTACGGGCCAGGCCAACATGGCTGACTAGAGGCCGTGACGTTTGGAGACTCTCATTGAAAATAAGAATAATAAGCATAAGAATCCTTCACCAGCAATCAAGGTATCCAGGTTCTCTCACTAAAATTGACTCAAAGGCTGGCATGACCCACAGAGAGAAGGAAAAGCATTGTGGTGTGAGGCTCACCTGAGAGCCTGAGAGCCACGTGGGGAAGGCGAACACCCTCCTCCCAGCCAAGGGTGGTAGTGAGTGAGCATGCTACCGAGCCTGGAAACTGTTCTTTTTTCATGAAACTGTGCAACTCACGGATTGGAAGATCTAACTTGTGAACCCATGCCACCGGGCCTAGCATCACAACCCTGGATTGTGCAGATTTGTACAGCCACTCAGCTGTAATCTGCTTAAGCCTATTAAACTCCCTGGGGGAGGGATGACAGCACTGGCTGCAGCAGCCTGCTGTCTAAGCCCTTTGAGCTCCTTGGGGGAGGGGCAGCAGCCAGCATTGGGACCTGAGGCTGCCTAATACTCTAAGTTCTCTTAGCTGGGAAAGGGCAGCACTCATTTCTATAGCTTCAGGCTATGCTTTTCCTCTGCTGGAGCCAGGGAGGCTGGATGACTTGGTCCCAAGACTTGTCCCCACACCGGCTGTGGCAGTCTGTGGCCAGAGTGCCTCTTCAGGCCTGTGACCCATCCTTCCTCAGTGAGCAGGGTCTCCCTGCAGGATCTCCAATAACCCCAGCCAGAGACTCAGGGACAGAATTCGAATCTCCTGGGCCTGAGCCCCTAGCGGGAGCGGTGGCTGCACACTCTGCAGACCAACAGACTTAGTCTTCCCTCCTGGTAGTTCTGAGGAATTCAGGCAGCCCAGACAAGTGGGTTTCTCCCCAGCAAAACACACCATCTCCACTAAGGGACAAGGTGCTTTGTTAAACGGGTTCTGCTCCCCGTGCCACCCAACAGGGTGAGACCCTCCAACAGGTGTTGTCAGATACCCTATACAGGAGCTAGTCTGCTGGCATCAGGTTGGTGCCTTTCAAGGTCAGAGGTCCCAGAAGAAGGAGCAGGCACACATTTTTGCTGCTTTCCAACCTCCTTGAATGACATCTCCAGGCACAGGAGCGAATCAGATGAATAGGACCTGAAGTGAACCTACAGAAAACTGCAGCATCCCTACAGAAGAGGAACCAGACGATTGAAAGAAAAACAAACAAGCAGAAAACAATAACAGCATAAACAACAAAAACAACAACACCAACAACAACAAAGGGCCCTCACAAAAACCCCATCCAAGGGACAGCAGCCTCAAAGACCGAAACTAGACAATCTCAGGAAGATGAGAAAGAATCAATGAAAAATGCTGAAAACCCAAAAAGCCAGAGTGCCTCTTCTCCTCCAAATGATTGCAATGTCTCTCCATCAAGGACACAGAACTGGACAGAGGATCAGATGGATGAATTGACTGAAGTAGGCTTCAGAAGATGGGTAATAAAAAAACTACGATGGGCTAAAGGAGCTTTTTCTAACCCAATGCAAAGAAGCTAAGAACCTTGATAAAATGATAGAGGAATTGCTAACTAGAATAACCAGTTTAGAGAGGAACATAAATGACCTGATGGAGCTGAAAAACACAGCACAAGAACTTTCTGAACCATATGTAAGTATCAGTAGCTGAATTGATCATGTGGAAGAAAGTATACCAGAGTCTGAAGACCACCTTACTGAAGTAAGACATGCAGACAAGAATAGAGTCAAAGTGATTAAAAGGAATGAACAAAGCCTCCAAGTAATATGGGACTTCATGAAAAGACTAAACCTACATTTGATTGGAATACTAGAAGGAGATGGGGAGAATGGAAACAAGCTGAAAAACACACTTCAGGTTATTATCCAGGAGAACTTCCCCAATCTAGCAAAAAAGGCCAACATGCAAATTTAGGAAATACAGAGAACACCATTAAGATACTCCACAAGAATATCAACCCCAAGACACATAATCATTAGATTCTTCAAGGTCAAAATGAAGGAAAATCTATTAAGGGCAGCCAGAGAGAAAGACCAAGTCACCTACAAAGGGAAGCCCATCAGACTAACAGTGGACTTCTCAGCAGAAATCCTACAAGCCAGAAGAGATTGGGGACCAGTATTCAACATTCTTAAAGCAGAGTTTTTTTCAACTCAGAATTTCTTATTCAGTCAAACTAAGCTTCACAGGTGAAGGAGAAATAAAACCCTTTCCAGACAAGCAAATGCTGAGGGATTTCACTACCACCAGGCTTGCCCTGCAAGAGCTCCTGAAGGAAGCATTAAATATGGAAAGGAAAAACCGGTACAAGCCACTGCAAAACCACGCCAAAATATAAAGACCAATGATATGATGAAGAAACTACATCAACTAGTGTGCAAAATAACCAGATGAGCTTCATGATGAGAGGATCAAATTCACACGTAATAATACTAACCTTAAATGTAAATGGGCTAAAAGCCCTAATTAAAAAACACACACTGGTAATTTGGATAATGAGTCAAGGCCCATCTGTGTGCTGTATTCAGGAGACCCGTCTTACGTGCAAAGACACACCCAGGCTCAAAATAAAGGGATGGAGGAAAATTTAGAAAGCAAAGGGAAAGAAAAAAAATTTAAAAATTTTAAAAAAAGCAGAGATTGCAATGTTAGTCTCTGGCAAAATACAGACTTTAAACCAACAAAGATCAAAAAAGACAAAGAAGGATATTACATATGGTAAGGGAAACAATTCAATAAGAAGAGCTAACTATTTTAAATATATGTGCACCCAATACAGGAACACCCAGATTTATAAAACAATTTCTCAGTGACCTACAGAGAGACTTAAACTCCCATACAATAATAGTGGGAGACTCTGAAACTCTACTGTCAGTACTAGACAGATCAATGAGACAGAAAATTAACTAGGATATCCAGGACTTGAACTCAGCTCTAGATCAAGTAGGCCTAGTAGATGTCTACAGAACTCTCTACCCCAAATCAACAGAATATATATTCTTCTCAGTGCCACATGGCACTTATTCTAAAACTGACCACAACATTGGAAATAAAACACTCCTCAGCAAATGCAAAAGAATTGAAATAATAACAAACAGTCTCTCAGACCACAGTGCAACAAATTAGAATTCAGGATTAAGAAACTCACTCAAAACCGCACAATATCATGAAAATTAAACAACCTCCTCCTGAATGACTCCTGGGTAAATAATGGAATTAAGGCAGAAATAAAAAGTTATTTGAAACCAATGAGAACAAGGAGACAACATATCAGAATCTCTGGAACACAGCTAAGGTAGGGTTAAGAGGGAAATTTACAGCACTAAATGCCAACATCAGAAAGCCAGAAGGATCTTGATTCGACACTGTAACATCACAATTAAAGGAGCTAGAGAGGCAAGTGCAAACTAATCCAAAAGCTAGCAGAAGGTGACAAATTACAATAAAATCAGAGAGGAATTGAAGGAGATAAAGACACACACACACATAAAAAAAAAAAAAAAAAAACTACAAAAAATTAAAGAAACCAGGAGGTGGTTTTTTGAAAAAAATAACAAAATAGATAGGCTACTGGCTAGACTAATAAAGAATAAGAGAGAGAAGAATCAAACACAATAAAAAATGATAAAGGGTATATCACCACTGACTGCACAGAAATACAAACTACCATCAGAGAATACTAAAAACCCCTCTATGCAAATAATCTAGAAAATCTAGAAGAAATGGAGAAATTCCTGGACTCATACATCCTCCCAAGACTAAGCCAGAAAGAAATTGAGTCCCTGAATAGACCAATAACAAGCTTTGAAATTGAGGCAGTTATTAATAGCCTACCAATCAAAAAAAGCCTAGGAACAGATGTATTCACAGCTGAATTCTATCAGAAATACAAAGAGAAGCTGGTATCATCCCTTCTGAAACTATCCCAAACAATCAAAAAGGAGGGACTCCTTCCTAACTCATTTTATGAAGCCAGCGTCATCATGATACCAAAACTGGGAAGAGACACAACAGAAAAAGAAAACCTCAACCAATATCGCTGATGAACATCTATGTGAAAATCCTCAATAAAATAATGATGAACATCTATGAGAAAATCCTCAATAAAATACTGGCAAACTGATTCCAGCAGCACATCAAAAAGTTTATCCATTATGACCAAATCAGCTTCATTCCTGGGATGCAAGACTGCTTCAACATGCTAAAATCAATAAAAGTCACTTAAACAGAACCAATGACAAAAACCACATGATTATCTCAATAGATGCAGAAAAAGCCTTCAATAAAATTCAACATGCCTTCATGTTAAAAACTCTGAATAAACTAAAGATTGATGAAACATATATTAAAATAATAAGAGCTATTTGTGACAAACTCACTGTCAATATCATATTAAATGGGCAAAAGCTGGAAGCATTTTCTTTGAAAACCAGTACAAGACAAGGATGCCATCTCTCACCACTCCTATTCAACATAGTGTTGGAAGTTCTGTCCAGAGCATCAAGCAAGACAAACAAAGAAAAGGTATTCAAACAGGAAGAGAGGAAGTCAAGTTGTCTCTGCTTGCAGATGACATGATTTTATATTTAGAAAACATCATCTGAGCCCAAAAACTACTTGAACTGACGAGCAACTTCAGCAAAGTCTCAGGATAGAAAATCAATGTGCAAGAATCACAAGCATTCCCTTACACTAACAATAGGCAAGCAGAGATCCAAATCATGAATGAACTCCCATTCACAATTGCTACAAAGGGAATAAAATACCTAGGAGTACATCTAACAAGGAATGTGAAGGAACTCTTCAAGAGAACTACAGACAACTGCTCAAAGAAATGAGAGGATACAAACAAATAAAAAAATATTTCATCCTCATGGATAGAAAGAATCAATATAGTGAAAATGGTCATAGTGCCAAAAGTAATTTATAGATTCAATGCTATTCCCATGAAACTACAATTGACCTTCTTGACAGAATTAGAAAAAAACTATTTTAAATTTCCTATGAAATCAAAGAAGAGCTCATATAGCCCAGACAATTCTAAGCAAAAAGAACAAAGCTGGAGGCATCACGCTACCTGACTTCAGACTATACAACAAGGCTACAGTAACCAAAACAGCATGGTATTGGTACCAAAACAGACATATAGACCAATGGAGCAGAACAGAGGCCTCAGCAGTAACACCACACATCTACAACCATCAGATCTTCAACAAACATGACAAAAAACAAACAAGGGGGCAGGATCTCCTATTCAGTAAATGGTGCTGGGAAAACTGGCTAGCTATATGCAGAAAATTAAAACTGGACCGCTTCCTTACACCTTATACAAAAGTTAACTCAAGATGGATTAAAGACTTAAATGTAAAACCCAAAATCATAAAAATCCAGAGGAAAACCAAGGCAATTCCATTCAGGTCATAGGCACAGGAAAAGACTTTATGACAAAAATGCCAAAAACAATCAATCACAACAAAAGTCAAAATTAACAAATGGGATCTAATTGTACTTAAGAGCTGCTGCACAGCAAAATAACTATCATCAGAGTGTACAGGCAGTCTACAGAATGGGAGAAAATTTTTGCTGTCTACCCATCTGACAAAGATCTAATATCCAGAATTTACAAGGAACTTAACATATTTACAAGATAAAACAAACAATCCCATCAAAAATGAGCAAAGGATATGAACAGACACTTCTCAAAAGAAGACATTTACATGGCCAACAAACACATGAAAAAAAGCTGAACATCACTGATCATCAGAGGAATGCAAATCAAAACCACAATGTGACACCATCCTAGGCCAGTCAGAATGGCAATTATTAAAAAGTCAGGACACAATATATGTAGGTAAGACTGTGGAGAAATAGGGACACTTTTAACAGTTGGTAGGAACATACATTAGTTCAACCATTGTGGAAGACCATATGACAACTCCTTAAAGATCTAGAACCAGAAATACCATTTGACCCAGCAATCCCATTACTGGGTATATACCCAAAGTAATATAAATTATTCTAACATAAAGACACATGCACAAGTCTGTTTATTGCAGCACTATTTATAATAGCAAAGACATGGAACTAACCTAAATGCCCATCAATGATAGACTGGATAAAGAAAATGGGGTACATATAAACCATGAAATACTATGCAGCCATACAAAGGAATGAGATCATATCCTTTGCAGGGACATGGATGAAGTTGGAAACCATCATTCTAAGCAAACTAACGCAGGAACAGAAAACCAAACACCACATGTTCTCACTCATAAATGGGAATTGAACATCGAGAACACATGGGCACCGCGAGGGGAACATATCACACCAGGGCCTGCTGGGGGATGGGGGGTGAGGGGAGGGAGCTTAGAGGACAGGTCAATAGTTGCAGAAAACCACCATGGCACATGTATACCTATATAACAAACCTGCACATGTATCCCAGGTTTTTTTTTTTTTTTTTTTCTTATTTAAAATAAATAAAGAAAAAAAAATTCTGCTGCTGTATCTCTTCATAAAGAAGAGCATAAATGGGAAAACAGAGAGAAGGGTCTGTGGCAGGGTTTGCACAAAGATATAGTGGGACATAATTTATTTCAAATTTTAATTAAATTTTTGTATTTATATTTGTTGAATGTCACTTGCATTAATTAATCTCTTTTACGTTCAGCGTTTTTCATATTCGGAAAATTTTTAGTCCCTGGTAAGAAGAGACAGTATAAATATATTCTCTTGATTCTGTTTGTTATTTAACTGCTTTACCATAGTTTCCACAAATATACAATGTACTTTATTTTAATAGAAATCCCAGCAAAATCTCGAACCTTTGTGAGACAAAATATTTGTTGTCATTTTATCACAGATAATGTGAAAATATCCTATAATAGATGAGAATGGTTACAATTCTTTGGACACTGAATTTGCAACAATTTCTAAGTGAAATGGATAATAGGAATTAAAACAAAACCTCAGAACATACTGCCTTTGCATTGCATTATATGCGCTAACATTTTACCCAGGTTTTTTAGTTTTGTTTTGTTTTATGCTTACAGATCTCGGTTTTCCTTACTTCTGCCTCTATATAGATTTACTCACCTGCAAACCTCTCCCTTTATTTGGGGATTTTAATATTTCCTATTCATATATTCAGAATGTTATCACCCGGGAATTGCTGAGGACCTCAGGATCTTTTCCAGATTTTTGAAATACTAAATATAATTTCCTGTTAAACCACATTTTTAATGCATATCAATGTTATTCTGGTATATATCATAGCATATCAAATATAATCTTTGTAACTGTCAAGAGTTTGAACCGTATTTATAATAAGTGTCATACAAAGTGCGGGCCCATGCATAGTTGTGATTTTTTAAAAAGTATTTTTATTATTAAGGATTTTGTAAAATTGCAGAAAGTTTTCAAAATAAAAGTAATAAGCCATTTATTTTATACCGGAACTTTATTATACTTATAGAAATGTAATTAAGTTAGTGAAGAAAGGCATCCATTGAGGGATAACTGCTTCAACAGTCTTCTAGATGCCTGCAGATATACTATATCTTATCCCCAGAGGAACAACTGGGCTGAAGTCAGATCTATCTTGGAAAAAATACAAAAGATATCAGGATGATGGCAGCCAAAATTTTCAATAAATATTGTATAATAATAATAAATAATAAAAGCTCAAAAGGTATACGCTATTGGTGTAGCAGTTTGAAGTCTCTAAAGCATTATTTTACTCCTTACTTTACTTTTTTATGCAATGACCTTTGAAGAAAGAAAAAGTCATTTTCAACACTGTTTAAGAGAAATTGAAGAAGAAAGCCATGCATCAAGTTATTAGAAGTAAAATTTAAGCCTCCATTTTGCCTAAGAAACATTGCCTATCTGAAATCTTCTAAATCTATTTGCTGTAAGCATGCAGGTTGTGTGCAGACATTATTAAGCCCATAGACTCAGCTGCACTATATATTTTTATCTTTCTGAATCTAAACTTCTCTGTTATGGCAGCCTATAACACTCACAAAATTCAGATGTTACTTCAGCTTCTTGGGAATGTAATACTTTCTCAGTCTATTAACATTTTTTATGACCTTAATGTTTTGAAGGATACAGATGTTGTACTTTGAAGAATGTCTTTCAATTAGGGTTTATTTGAGGGTGGTTTCTCATTATTAGACTCAAGTTTATGGGTCTTGTAGAGGAAGATCACTGACTCCATTCCATTCCATCCTTTATATTCCATTCTTCCGTCCATTCTCCTTCCTTCCACCACTCTTCATTCTTTCCTTCCCTGTCCATTTCCATTTATTTCTTCCATTCCATTATCTATTTCCCCCTTCCCTCCTTCCCTCCTTGATTCCTGGTTAATTGTCTCCTTGATCCCCTCCCTCCCTCCCTTCCTTCCTTCCTTCCTTCCTTCCTTCCTTCTTCCTTCCTTCCTTCCTTCCTTCCTTCCTTCTTCCTTCCTTCCTTCCTTTCCTTCTTCCTTCCTTCCTTCTTTTCTGCATGTATGTTGTTATGGATTCGTGTATATTTAATTTATATTTTGAGCTATAGCCCAATGCTATGCTAACTTACTTTTTGTTCAAATCACTTCTACTTTGGTCATTAGAAGCTAAAACAGTTGCAAGTTTTACATATAAAACTTGCACATGTAATCATTGTGGGTCAAGCTTCCTCACTTTCTGGCACTATAGTTCGGGGTTCAATGTACATATTTTCTGACCCAGTCCTAGAATTAGCAATTTCTTCAAGGAGTCCTTTATTTTATTGGCAAGTGGATGAGAAAATAAGATCTAGGTGCTAGTTGTGTTCAGTGGTACAAAAATTTCATGGGTCCTCTTGGCTGACAAAGAAAGGATATATATGTTTGTATATTTACATGTTTGTAAATATTTCTATATGTATATATCTGTATCTATATTAAGCCCTGCATAAGTTCATACTTAGGTCTCTCAACAATTACAGTACCACACGGATCCTTCTCTAATGATGAGAAACCAGTTTCCCACCATACACCATCTACTACTTAATTGTTCAATTTATATTTCACAGTCTCAGAGTTGTGAGCTTCGACTCCCATGGAAAAATGCATTTACCAACTACAGTTCAGTGCCTTCTGTCTTTTGACTGAGTTTTCATTTATCTCCAGAGTTAATTAAATCTGCATCTTTTTCTTCCCCCTTCTATCCATGTCTTTAGGCAGCTTAAACTCATTCTTTTTTTTTTTATCACTGAATAGTATTCGATTACATAAAGATATCACAAGTTTTTATCCATTCTCCTATCAAATGACATCTTTGTTGCAACAATGAATTATTTTTGGCAATTATGAATAAAGCTGCTATAAACCATTTATTGTCAGGCTTTATGTGGACATATTACTTCAAATCAGTTAAGTAAATACTTAAAAGCATGACTGCTGGATCTCGTAGTAAGACTATTTTTGAAGATCTTGAAGAGAAAGATACTACCATACAGCCAATAATTATCCTATTCAAAATGTCAATGCTTTTGTTGTAAAAATAATTTATCTTTTAAAAAATTTGCTAAACTACTATGTGGAGAACAGTAACAGTCCAAAACTTCTGTCAAAGTTACAAAGCTGATTTACTGTACTTTTTGTGAAAGTACATCTGTTTATTTCTAATGTGAGAAAATCATATAGATTTACATGCCCACATTGAATTTGATCAGCACATTTAAAAATCATATGTTGCAATTTAAGGCTTAGTTTTCTCCCTTTGTACTTCTGATTATTGTGAATAGAAACATCACATCTCCTGAGGTGTAATAATGTTTCTTAGAAAAATCAACATTTATGGTAACGAATTGCAATATATTATTAAAACAGCACTTTGTTTTTCTACAAAAACTATGTTATGCAATTTTTGACACCATTCAGTTTGATATAAAACTCATTGACTCGAACAATGTCAGCCAGCTACAAATTGACATATAGCTGAATTTTATTCTATATTTAGCCTTGAGGAAGAGTTTAACAAGGGTTTTCCTATATATGAAAGAAGGATGCTTATGTGAAATTTACCCTATTTATTTTTAACACCCATCCCATTAATCAAACCTGAGTCCTAGGTTATTATGTTTAGCCAATGTATAGCTATGGGCACTCAGATACCAGTTTCACTCCACATACTACTGTGCTATTTTACCCAAATCCAGATTACAATTATATCTACATTTTAGCATTCTATCTATGTTTCACCTATTTTTCCAACTAATTTTACCTTGCCTGTAAAGATATTATAACTTTTGTCCTCAGTAGTTTACTTATAGTTGTTAAAATGCATTTCTCAATATTTTTCTCTAGGAAACAATATTTTCTCATTTAAAGAGATGCATGCATGTCAATTACCTCTGCATCGGAGCACTTCCAAGCAAGCTTCTATCCTGGTAAATAACTCAGCAATCTAAGCTGCATTTGAGTGTGGATTATAAATTGATTCTAATTAGTTGTATTCAAAACTACAGGCCATTCTGATATATACTTAGGAAAAAATAAGATATATTTGCACAATATCCTATATAACAGAAAAATTTTGAAGAGTAAGAAAAAACATGGATTTCTTTAAATAGTTCCATATGTTAAAATAAAAATTGTCATTCTTGGTCGAGTGTGGTGGCTCACACCTATAATCCCACCACTTTGGGAGTCCGAGGAGGGTGGATCACCAGAAGGCAGGAGTTCAAAACCAGCCTGGCCAACATGGTGAAACCTCATCTCTACTAGACATACAAAAAATTTGCCGGGCATTGTGTTGGGTCCCTGTAATCCCAGTTATTCAGGAGGCTGAGGCGGGAGAATCACGTGAGCCCGGGAGGTGGAGGTTGCAGTGAGCCGAGATCATGCCAAGCCACTGGACTCCATCTTGGGCAACAAGAGCAAAACTATTCCATCTCAAAAGACAAAAAAAAAAAAAAAAATTGTCCTTTTTAATTTCTGATAAATCAATTTGCAGGTACATGTGAATTGCAATATTTCTCAGAAATATATTTAAAAGGGGTACCTTCTAATGAAATACTGATATTCAACTTTTTTTTTTTTTAATAATGCCTTCCCCATTCACTAAACCATCACTGATAATTTTCAGTAACAATCATTGGCAACTCTAAGTTTATTGAGTTCAATAGCAACATTTGAAGAAACTTGACTAAACATAACTTGTTTTCAGATACATATTATTTTGTTTAAATGAGTGCAAAATATTAACTATTTTGAGAAGATTCAAAATGATAATAAAGTCAATATTAAATATATATATTTTTATTTCAGAGTACTGAAAATGACGACTTAGATATCCTCATTATTTAGTCACTCTCAAGCACTACTGGAATCTCAAAAATTCTTCTTCCCATAAAACAATATTTATGTGGTCGGTAAAAAAGATTTAACAGGATGGATAGTATGAATATTATTTTAAAAGAGTAGAAAAGTATAAAATAAATTTAACGTGATATATGACATACAAATAAAACTGCAGTGATGAGTATTAATTTTGTGCTTCAGCACAATTTTTCTAGAGACAATATTGAAGAACTCTGGGGCTCAGTTGTTCAAATATCAAAGATAGAAAAATTATTAGTACTTGACAAATGAGTCTATACCACCCTGTCTTTACCATATAAAGTTTTCATTTTTTTTTTTTAATTTAGAGCATTGAAAATTCAACTAAATATTTTAATTGGAATACCCTTATTTCTGACATGCAACTGAATCGTAATCACATATTTAAAGGTGATATGATAATTCTGCAAGTGAAGTAGTAGTATTAGGTTGGTGCAAAAGTAATTGCAAAAAAGTAATCGCCATTACTTTCTTTCTTTCTTTTTTTTTTTTTGAGACGAAGTCTTACTCTGTCGCCCAGGCTGGAGTGCAGTGGCATGATCTCGGCTCACTGCAAGCTCCACCTCCCGGGTTCATAGCTAGGACTACAGGCAGCCGCCACCACACCCGACTAATTTTGCTGTGTTTTTAGTAGAGACAGGGTTTCACCATGCTAGTCAGGATGGTCTCGATCTCCTGACCTCGTGATTCGCCTGCCTCGGTCTCCCAAACTGCTGGGATTACAGGCTTAAGCCACCGTGCCAGGACCAATCACCATTACTTTTAATGGTGAAAACGGATAGTATTTTTTTGACAAACTGTGTATCATTATCAAAGAAATGTTTTATTATGACAGGCATTTATTTATCCTATGAATTAAAAGGGCTATTTGCTCAGCCACAGCTCCATTTACTATGTAAAAATGTTTTTAATAAGGTTTCATAGAGAAACATTCTTCACTAGTTTTCAAACACAAATTATTAAACTAATTATTACATTGTAAAAAATATTAAATTATTATTTAAATCTTTAAAATATTGACAAAAGATCCATGGTGAATTATAGCTCCACATTGAAGAACTGCTTAGGTCAGATTGAAAACATCTCCTTAATACATAATGGTTTGGTTTAAATAGGAGCAGAAATGTGGTGTTAATGTTATTTCAAGTACTCCATGACTATTAGAATTTCACAGTTCAAAATATGAATTAATGATTTTATGTTGCTAGGACATTATGTACACATAGTTATGATAATCCAAATATCCCAATATTTTGTTTTCAAAAGTACATATAAAATATGCACGGACTAGAAAACCTTTTGGAAATATATATTTATTGTTTTTGCCACTTTTAGCAGAGCTATAAATCATGCAATTGCTTGTTGCAACAGGAGGGAGTTCACACAGTTTACACAATATATTGTCTGTCAATAAGTTGATATAAGTATTAAGTTAAAAGTGAATAAAAATTTGTCTCATTTTATATTTTATTTAATGTGTTTGTTTTACCTCATTTATATATTTAAAATTAGTAAATTATATGTGTTTTTCTTATAAAGCTAAATGAGAAAACAAGTCATATGTTTTCATCTCTTATTCTTTTTAATCTCATAACTAATCAGCACAAGTATTTATAATCATCAGCTTCATGTCAGATTTACTCACTTAATTTAATCTAATGATTTCAATACTAAAATAATTTTGTAACTATCAACACATTGTGTGGTCTCTATTTATTCATCCAATATGGATCAAATTAAATGTAGTTAGATGCTAAATATTATTTTTTAGACATTAGTCATTTTTTTTCATCACTGAAAACAAAGTTATCTGTAAGTGTGAATATTTTAGCATTGGAGAAAAATGACAATGGCAATGTGTTAACTAGTGTTATGATCAAGATAAATTTTGTTGTCAAATATAAGATACTTGGGGCTTGTATCCACACATGTCAGTGGAGACATGATGACTACTTGTGGAAGAAAAAAATAGGATGCAAAAATTCCTAAGAACCTAGTAAAGAAAAATGGTAAATAGGGATCTCAGGGTTCCATTACATTGTGGCTCTTGGTTCACATGCTGAAGGAAGAGATTATTTTCACTAACACATTTTAAGATATTTTTGGAATTTATTGTATCTATTTCCTTGAGGGTAAAGATACCTGTTTTTACTTGAGATTTTTTTTTTTCTCTGACATTAAATTATTTAACTGGCAATGAGTTTTGCATTTGCAAATTCATTTCAGTGAGGTTTATTTTTAAATTTTACTTGGTATATTGTTTATTTTGGATTTTTCTATCAACTTCTTTCAATTTATTTCATCGTTTGAAAGGTGCAGTCACTCAGGCCCACAGATCACTGAAGACAACACCAAAATTTCTTTATGCCTTGTTGCTCTTGTTTTTTGGAATTAAAAAAACATATCTCAGATTCAGTGTAGTTAGCCAGCAAGTAATTTTACACAGTTCTTACATGTGAGGTTGCTTTGCTCCCTGTATCTATATTTCAGTAATAAAATTCAACAAAAACCTCAGAAAATGCAATCATTTAATTAATAATGGAAAAGACTTATGCCAGCCCCAGTTTTTACACAGTAAGCCAAACTCTCCTCCAAAGTCATCACTTTAAACTTTGTTACTCTTTGTGAATTGAAATATTAACTATAGTCAAACAGACTATCACTGAATTCTGTAGACGTATAAATAGCTTTGTTTTTATATTTTGCTTTGTTTACAGCTTTGTTTTTATATTTTGCTTCTATCGCTTGAAGACATCTATCTTGTTTTTTGCCTCTGTGTCTATATCATCACACACACACACACACACACACACATATCATATACACACAAAACGCATGCCACCTATATTCTTTTCTAATATAGGCATTAAATGTACATTTCCTTCAAATAAATATGTTAGCCACTTTAGACAAATTTTGAAATTTAATACTTTTATTTTTATTTGATTCAAAATTATTTCTAAGTATCCTTTTAGTATGTCCTTTGATACATTATTTATTCCGAAATGTGTTAGTTTCTAATTATTGGGGAATTTCCAGACATTTTTCTTTTATTGATTTAAAATTCACTTTCATGTGGTCAGAGAACATTACATGTATAATTCAAAACTTTAAAATATCGATTTATTGAAACTTGGTTTATGGCGCAGAATAAGGTCTTGGTTAATGCTGCATGTGAGCTTAATATTCTGCTACTGTTAAATTGATTATTTTTCTATAAATTTCAGTTAGCTCAAGTTGGATGATGGGTAAGTTGAGTGTTCTATATCCTTATTGGTTTCTATATAATTATTCTAACAGGTTTGAGAAAGAGATAATTTAAAATTTCCAACTATATTAAAGGATTTGATTGTAAGCAGTGGTTTAAAAAGTATCTCCTAGGCCAGGTGCGGTGGCTCACCCCTGTAACCCCAGCAATTTTGGAGGCGGAGGCAGGCGGATCACCTGAGGTCCATGAGTTTGAGACCAACCTGGCCAACACAGTGAAATCCCATCTCTACCAAAAACACGAAAATTATCCTGGTGTAGTGACGTGTGCCTGTAATCCCAGCTACTCAGGAGGCTGAGGAAAGAGAATCATTTAAATCCGGGAGGCGGAGGTTGCAGTGAGCCGAGATCGCGCCACTCAGCCTGGGCGACAGAGTGAGACTCCATCTCAAAAAAAAAAAAAAAAAACAGTATCCCCCAAAAGATATAACCATTCTCTATTACCTGAAACCCCATGACCTTCTCTGGAAAACGTGTCTTTTTAGATATAATGTAAGTTAAGGTTCTTGAAGATAATTAAAATAAGGTTCTTTAAGAGATTATCTTGGATTACTTGGATGGGCCTTAAATACAATGGTTAAGTGCTTTAATAAAGAAAAAGCAGCCTGGCGCAGTGGCTCACCCTTGTAGTCCCAGCACGTTGGGAGGCCAAGGCGGGTAGATCACCTGAGGTCAGGCAATTGAGAGCAGCCTGGCCAACATGGTGAAACCCCATCTCTACTAAAACTACAAAAAAGTAGCCGAGCGTCGTGGCATGCGCCTGTAATCCCTGCTACTCCGGAGGCTGAGGCAGGAGAGATCGCTTGAACCCGGGAGGGGGAGGTTGCAGTGTGCTGAGAACACGCCGTTGCACTCCAGCCTGGGCAACAAGAGGGAAACTCCATCTTAAAAAACAAAAACAAACAAACAAACAAAGAAAAAGCAGAGGGAGCTTTGGCACCCAAAGCTTCTTCACACACAAGAAGAAAGGTGGTACGAATATGGAGGCAGAAATGGGAGTTTTACTGCCAAAAGTCAAGGAATTTCTCGAGCTACCAGAACCTAGAAAAGCCAAGGAAATATTTTTCATTAGAGCCAGTGATTTTTTGTTCCATATTCTTCTCATCATTCAGTGTTGTTATTATTATTTTTTTTTGAATTTTCAACATTCCAGTGGCTATATTGTGGTACCGTAGTTATCTTTATTTGCAATATCCTGATGCCTGTGATGCTGAACAACTTTTCATATGCTTATTTGCCACCTGTATATCTGCTTTGATGAAGTGTCTGTTCAGATGTTTAGCACATCTTTTACTTGTTTTTTGTTTTCTTATTATTGAGCATGAGGAATTACTTGTATGTTGGAGATAGCAGTCCTTTATCAGATATATGTTTTGTAAAGATTTTCTTCCAGCCCGTTGCTTGTCTTTTCATCCTCTTAAATCACACAGATATTGTAATTATATTTGCTTATTCCTACTGAGGACGTTTTACTAATAATTGCGCTGATAATTAAAGCGTACATCTTTCATTAATGCTGTGACTTCTGAGCTATTGCTTGCCATGTTTACTTCATTTTGTTAAAACCTAATGTGCTTATCCCAGATACTATTCCATTATCTCAGTAGCAACCATTCACTTTAAAGTTACTATGATAGCATAGTGCTATGTTGGAACCTACTTCATTTCTTATATAGTAGTTGGATCTTTAAATAGAAGCTAATTATAGAAAATAAATGTTATTACTGTGTAAGTGAATACATTATTTTTTGAGAAATATTTTTTCTTTATTGTAAGGGTTGTATTCTATACTATTTATAAATAGCTTTATATTTTACTAGTAAAGTTAATTGAGCTTTAATTAGATGCATCAATTTAGCAATTATTTTATTATATGCAAATAATATGTTTATTCATGAAATAAATGTTTTAGCTTTTCCCCAGATGTATTTAATTTGAAAATTAACTAAGAAGACATATAAAGAAATCATTTTGGACTCAAAATAGTTCAAAATATATATTTTCTTTATATAATTAGCTATAATATAATTTCCCATATCTACCTCTGATAAATATTTTTAATAAAGTTGCCTGATGTTCTAATAGTGCTGATCACAAAATATTACAAAATGTAGCCCAATTCACTAAGAAAACATGGGTTGAACTACATTTAAGTCTAAGTGTGTACATATGATTTCTCATTCTGAGTAACTTAAGGAAGATAAATTGCAATTTTTATTACAGTTCCACTAACAGTATCCAATGCATTAATTTAAAAGGAGGCATTTTAAAAGCATATCTTTAATCACTTCAGCCTTAAGTAATGTTCAGTAAACTTTTTAATTCCATTTTTTATTTTATTGAAACTAGGGAATTTATTCCTGCTAGAGAATCAAGCTACCTGGGTCTTGTAATACATATGAACATGTCTATTACAGATTTGGAAACAGCTTACCTGGTGCCTGTTAACTGTTCAGAAGTTGCTGAAAATGAACAAACCACACATCAATATTCTGTATAACAGCTTTACTCTAAAGAATCTTACTACAGACTGAGATTAGAAAACATCATATTTACTGTACACTTACAGAGATCTCACCTCACTCTTTCTTACAATATTTAGTTGTGCATCTAAAGTTTAAGGTCAAGGGGCATCAACTTATATTTTACAGACTCCTTTGGCTCAAGGTTAATTGCCAGAGACCATGTGGCCAGAACTTCACTCAGTTCCATGCATACTTTATGTATAACTAATGCCCTATTGTGTGCAGCCCTGTTTCTAGGAATCAGTTTCTCCTTCACCTAAAAGAAACGATTTACCCTGTAGTAACCCCTACGATAACATTTTCTGACTTTTTCTGCAACATTCTACCTATTACTTTTGTCCAAACTTACCTAATTCAGAAAATTCAACTTTTTAACCTAGATATGAAACATCATCCCAAATACGTCCACCTGAATTTTACAGGTGACTTAAATTTGACATGACCATTACCAATTTATCATGTTTATTCCCAAACCATTCATGTTTTAGTTCTTATTTCAGTTAGTCCACTCCTAGTCTCTTTTTCAAGGTTTCTGGCTAATGAACCACATCCTTAATGTCCATTTGATTTGAATACATTACTCAAAACTCCATGGAATCTTCCTTCAAATGAGATTGTGCTCCTGTGACTCTTATGGTATATTGATAATAGAGAAGAACTATCTTATCTCTATGCAGAAGAGAAAAATAAAGGGACTAAATATTTTTGCTGTGTTCCTATACCTAATAAACTCAGGAATCTATCTTCCCTGGAAAGAAATGAGTAGGTATTTGTCTTGGTTAGAAGGAGTGGGAACAGAGGTTGTAAGTATACAGGATGAATATTATTCTTTAAATTGAAAGTAGTAAAGGCTTCACAATTTCTCCATCCTTTATGTCATTTGAGATGAATTTCCATTGCTTATAACAATGTATTGTAACATTTACATTCTAAATACTCTACTTAACAAAATATATTTATCTAATAAAAAATGAAAAACACAATATAAGTACATAACTATATGGGAGGAATGTTGTTTTAAAAAATTATGACAATTTTAAATGAAAAATTGAAGTTTAGGAAATATATCATATTCTTAAAATATGACTAGGCACAGGGAAGAAAGACAGACATAAGACACATTTCATATATAGAATTTGGTCAGAGAGTGATTGATTTTCTAAAAAGAAATGGCAAAGGCATTAAGAATAACTTCCACTAAATAAGATATCCATATGTTATTAACAAATCTATTTGAAGTGCTAGAGGTTTCTTTTTGCACAACTGAGTGGATTGCAAAATTATTACCTTAAATAAGAAATCTTTGAAATAGTTGTTTGGGCCAAAGATGTAACTTTAGCTTTGTTCTTGCTAAATTTAAATAAACTACAAAAAAACTATTGAAAATAATGACTAGACACAATTTGAAACATTAGTGTACAGATAGAAGTAGGGTGAAGACATAAGGCATTATTAATAGACATTCTATTATTAGGGCGCATCTGCCTCTAAAAGGGAGAAAGAAAAGTAAATAATATTTATGTTTCAAGTTATTCTATTGCTAAATTTTCAACATGTATCAAATAAAACTCTCATTAATATTACCTGAGAAATAGTAGAGTATCATAAAGTAAATCTTCTCATATAATAATACTGAATTTTGATTGTCTCTTATGAATTAATTTGGTTAAATTCAAAAAGAGTAATGGCTGCAAATATTGTTCCTTTGTGGTTAAATCTCAGTTCACTGTTTACTCTCTGAGAAACCTTGGTCAAGTCCATCAGTCAATCTGGACATTACTTTTCCTCTGTAAATGTGATTGATTACCAATCAAATACCATATCAAATACCAGGAGAACCCAAAAATAAATCCATACACTTACAGTGAACTCATTTTTGACACAGGTGCCAAGAATATACATTGGGGAAAGGACAGTCTCTTCAATAAATGGTGAGGGGAAAAGGATATCCATATGCAGAAGAATGAAACTAGACTCCTGTCTCTCACCATATTAAAAAATCGAATCAAAATAGATTAAGGACATAAATCTAAGACCTTATACTATGAAACTACTGCAATAAATCATTGGAAAAACTCTTCAGGACATTGGAGTGAGCAAAGATTTAGTGAGTAATACCCCATAACCACAGGTAACCAAAGGAAAAATGAAGGAATGTGATCACATCGAGTTTAAAACTTCTGCACAGCAAAGAAAATGATCAACAAAGTGAAAACAACCCACAGAATGGGAGAAGATATTTGCAAACTACCCATTTGATAAAAGATTAATAACCAGAATATATAAGGAGCTTAAACAACTCCATAGTAAAAACTTGAATAATCTAATTTTTAAATGGACAAAAGATCTCATAGATATTTTGCAAAATAAGATATACAAATCACAAACAGGTATATGAAAGTGTGCTCTCTGGGACACATTTGAAGCAGTGTGTAGATGGAAATTTATAGCACTAAATGCCCACAAGAGAAAGCTGGAAAGATCTAAAATTGACACTCTAACATCACAATTAAAAGAACTAGAGAAGCAAGAGCAAACACATTCAAAAGCTAGCAGAAGGCAAGGAATAACTAAGATCAGAGCAGAACTGAAGGAGATAGAGACACAAAAAACCCTCCAAAAAGTCAATGAATCCAGGAGTTGGTTTTTTGAAAAGATCAACAAAATTGATAGACCGCTAGCAAGACTAATAAAGAAGAAAAGAGAGAAGAATCAAATAGACACAATAAAAAATGATAAAGGGGATATCATCACTGACCCCACAGAAATACAAACTACCATCAGAGAATACTATAAACACCTCTACACAAATAAACTAGAAAATCTAGAAGAAATGGATAATTTCCTGGACACTTACACTCTCCCAAGACTAAACCAGGAAGAAGCTGAATCCCTGAATAGACCAATAACAGGCTCTGAAATTGAGGCAATAATTAATAGCCTACCAACCATAAACAGTCCAGGACCAGATGGATTCACAGCTGAATTCTACCAGAGGTACAAGGAAGAGCTGGTACCATTCCTTCTGAAACTATTCCAATCAATAGAAAAAGAGGGAATCCTCCCTAACTCATTTTATGAAGCCAACATCATCCTGATACCAAAGCCTGGCAGAGACACAACAAAAAAAGAGAATTTTAGACCAATATCCCTGATGAACATCAGTGCAAAAATCCTCAATAAAATACTGGCAAACTGGATCCAGCAGCACATCAAAAAGCTTATCCACCATGATCAAGTTGGTTTCATCCCTGGGATGCAAGGCTGGTTCAACATACACAAATCAATAAACATAATCTGGCATATAAACAGGACCAAAGACAAAAACCACATGATTATCTCAATAGACGCAGAAAAGGCCTTTGACAAAATTCAACAGCCTTTCATGCTAAAAATTCTCAATAAATTCGGTATTGATGGAACGTATCTCAAAATAATAAGAGCTATTTATGACAAACCCACAGCCAATATCATACTGAATGGGCAAAAACTGGAAAAATTCCCTTTGAAAACTGGCACAAGACAGGGATGCCCTTTCTCACCACTCCTATTCAACATAGTGTTGGAAGTTCTGGCTAGGGCAATCAGGCAAGAGAAAGAAATCAAGGGTATTCAGTTAGGAAAAGAAGAAGTCAAATTGTCCCTGTTTGCAGATGACATGATTGTATATTTAGAAAACCCCATTGTCTCAGCCCAAAATCTCCTTAAACTGATAAGAAACTTCAGCAAAGTCTCCGGATACAAAATTAATGTGCAAAAATCACAAGCATTCTTATACACCAGTAACAGACAAACAGAGAGCCAAATCAGGAATGAACTTCCATTCACAATTGCTTCAAAGAGAATAAAATACCTAGGAATCCAACTTACTAGGGATGTAAAGGACCTCTTCAAGGAGAACTACAAACCACTGCTCAGTGAAATAAAAGAGGACATAAACAAATGGAAGAACATACCATGCTCATGGATAGGAAGAATGAATATCGTGAAAATGGCCATACTGCCCAAGGTTATTTATAGATTCAATGCCATCCCCATCAAGCTACCAATGAGTTTCTTCACAGAATTGGAAAAAACTGCTTTAAAGTTCGTATAGAACCAAAAAAGAGCCTGCATCACCAAGACAATCCTAAGTCAAAAAAACAAAGCTGGAGGCATCACGCTACCTGACTTCAAACTATACTACAAGGCTACAGTAACCAAAACAGCATGGTACTGGTACCAAAACAGAGATACAGACCAATGGAAGAGAACAGAGTCCTCAGAAATAATACCACACATCTACAGCCATCTGATCTTTGATAAACCTGAGAAAACCCAGAAATGGGGAAAGGATTCCCTATTTAATAAATGGTGCTGGGAAAATTGGCTAGCCATAAGTAGAAAGCTGAAACTGGATCCTTTCCTTACTCCTTATACGAAAATTAATTCAAGATGGATTAGAGACTTAAATGTTAGACCTAATACCATAAAAATCCTAGAGGAAAACCTAGGTAGTACCATTCAGGACATAGGCATGGGCAAAGACTTCATGTCTAAAACACCAAAAGCAACGGCAGCAAAAGCTAAAATTGACAAATGGGATCTAATTAAACTAAAGAGCTTCTGCACAGCAAAAGAAACTACCATCAGAGTGAACAGGCAACCTACAGAATGGGAGAAAATTTTTGCAATCTACTCATCTGACAAAGGGCTAATATCCAGAACCTACAAAGAACTCAAAGAAATTTACAAGAAAAAAACCAACAACCCCATCAAAAAGGGGGCAAAGGATATGAACAGACATTTCTCAAAAGAGGACATTCATACAGCCAACAGACACATGAAAAAATGCTCATCATCACTGGCCATCAGAGAAATGCAAATCAAAACCACAATGAGATACCATCTCACACCAGTTAGAATGGCAATCATTAAAAAGTCAGGAAACAACAGGTGCTGGAGAGGACGTGGAGAAATAGGAACACTTTTACACTGTTGGTGGGATTGTAAACTAGTTCAACCATTATGGAAAACAGTATGGCGATTCCTCAAGGATCTAGAACTAGAAGTACCATATTACCCAGCCATCCCATTGCTGGGTATATATTCAAAGGATTATAAATCATGCTGCTATGAAGACACATGCACACGTATGTTGATTGTGGCACTATTCACAATAGCAAAGACTTGGAATCAACCCAAATGTCCATCAGTGACAGATTGGATTAAGAAAATGTGGCACATATACACTATGGAATACTATGCAGCCATAAAAAAGGATGAGTTTGCGTCCTTTGTAGGGACATGGATGCAGCTGGAAACCGTCATTCTCAGTAAACTATCGCAAGAACAGAAAACCAAACACCGCATGTTCTCACTCATAGGTGGGAACTGAACAATGAGATCACTTGGACTTGGGAAGGGGAACATCACACACCGGGGCCTATCACGGGGAGGGGGGAGGCGGGAGGGATTGCATTGGGAGTTATACCTGATGTAAATGACGAGTTGATGGGTGCTGACGAGGTGATGGGTGCAGCACACCAACACGGCACAAGTATACATATGTAACAAACCTGCACGTTATGCACATGTACCCTAGAACTTGAAATATAATAATAATAATAATAAAAAGAAAATGTGCTGAACACCATGATCAGCAGAGAAATGCAAATCCACACTACAGTGAGATATCATCTCACTCCAGTTAAAAATGGCTTTATCCAAAAGCCAGGCAATAACAAATACTGGTGAGGATATGGAGAAAAAGGAATCCTCATACGCTGTGGGAATGTAAATTAGTACAACTACTATGGAGAACAGTTTGTAGGTTCCTCTAAAAATTAAAATTAGAGATACCATATGATCCAGCAATCCTGCTTCTTGGTATATAAACAAAGGAAAGGAAATTACTATAATAAAGAGATACCCACTCTACCATGCTTATTGTAGCACTATTCACATTAGCCAAAATTTGGTAGCAAGGTAAGTGTCCATCAACAGATGAAGGGATAACAAAAGTGTGGTACATATACACAATGGTATATTCTTCAGCCATAATAGGGAATTAAATCCTGTCATTTGCAACAACATGGATGGAACTGGAGGTCATTATATTTAAGTGAAATAAGGAAGGCACGGGAATACAAACTTGTGTTCCTACTCATTTGTGGGAGCTAAAAAAATTAACTTATGGAGATAGAGAGTAGAAAGATGGTTATCAGGGGCTAGGAAGGGACATGTGACGAGGGTTTTAGAAGTTAAGGATGGCTAATGGGTCCAACAAAAGAAAGAATGAATAACACCTAGTATTTGCTAGTACATCTGGGTGACTATAGCAAAAAAAAAAATTAATTATACATTTTAAAATAAGTAAGTGTATAATTGAATTGTTTGTGTAACACAAAGAAAAGATAAATGTTTGAGATAATGAATATACCATTAAGCCTGATGTGATTATAATCCATTGCATGCCTGTATCAAAATATTTCATGTAACCCACAGATATGCATACCTACTATGTACCCACAAAAATTGAAAATAAAAATAATAAATTGCATTGGAATCTGCTTTCATTTCTATAAACATTTGTTTGAAATTGGTTTATTAAATAAACTAGAAACACTCCTGTGCCTGAGCAGTAGCGAAAAGGATGAGTGAAATAAGATGAGATTTTAGAAGCAGACAGAGGATCTGTGTTGATTATGGTTAGGGATCTAAATGTTACTATAAATTCAATGGAAATTTATTGATGCATTTTTAAATAAAAAACTTAAAATTAGCTGGGCATGGTGGTGGGCGCCTGTGGTTCAAGCTACTTGGGAGGCTGAGGTAGGAGAAGCGCGTGAACCTGGGAGGCAGAGCTTGCAGTGAGCCGAGATCGTGCCACTGCACTCCAGCCTGGGTGACAGAGCTAGACTCCATCTCAAAAAAAAAAAAAAAAAAAAAAAAGAAACACTTTATTTCTTAATTTGCACCTTAGTGGACCATTCGTGTTTCTTAGGAAGGAGTACAGTCTGGGTAGATTAAATGATGGTAGTGATGTGTAATGAAGAAGATGCATTTGATACATTTTGGAAATATGATATTAAAACTTGCTAATATGTTTAGATGTATGTAGGGGTAAATTAATAAAATATTTTTCAGTTTACTGGATTAAAAAATATGATGAATAATGATTACATTTACTGACTAAGAGACTGGATTGCAAATGGGGTTAGAGGCAAAACAAAGTAATTTATTCTCATGTAGATGATTTAATCTATGTTTATATGCTTCATGCTTGTGGGTGTTCAATATTCCTTTTCCTTATTTTCTACTGGAGTTTTCATTAGTATGAGTCAAATATTGCACCATTAGCACAAAATTAGTATTAATATTAATTAATTGTAATTAAATCTACTGATTTTTAGAAAATCAAACACAACATTATCAATTATCTTGAAATGTAATTTTGCATTTAAATTGTTTATATGTAAATTAAATATTTATCAGAGATAATTTTGAAAATTATCAATTTTTTGTTTCATTCACTGTTTTAAATACATTATACAAAGAACATCTGCAATAAGGTGGGCATTATAATAAGTCTTAGGAATGTGAAGACAATCTTTGCCTTAAAGAGCTAACAGCTTCTGCCAGATACAGTGATTGAAATTGTTTGTGAGAGTCGATTCTTCTAAACCTTTAAAATAAAGCAGAAATCTATGATACATTTTTATGTATTTCCAATGCCTGTAGCAAAAACATTGGGAGGTCAGAGACTAGGAAACTTATCACCACAGAAAGAAAGGCTGAATGAATGTAGAGCAGTGGCATAATATAACTACATGCCTATAACAAATAAACAAACAAAACTAAAAATGCAACTTAAAAATGAAAACTGTGCTTTAATTAAATATTCTAGGTCAGACAACATGTGTAAAACATTTAAATTATCGGTAAATTTTAGACTTTGGGTATTTTATCAATTTTTTGTGGTAATTAGAAAATACAAACAAATGGTAGAGCACAAAGGAAAACTTTTAAAATATTTTTATAGTTAACATGACATGAAAAAAAATTCTAAGATGGTTCAATTTGAAAACAATGCAGTATTGATTCTGTTCTCAAGCCTTTTGCAGACACAGGTTAAAGACCATTGCATGAACTATCACAAGAACAGAAAACCAAACACCGCATGTTCTCACTCATAGGTGGGAACTGAACAATGAGATCACTTGGACTCAGGAAGGGGAACATCACACACCGGGGCCTATCATGGGGAGGGGGGAGGGGGGAGGGGGGAGGGATTGCATTGGGAGTTATACCTGATGTAAATGACGAGTTGATGGGTGCAGCAGACCAACATGGCACAAGTATACATATGTAACAAACCTGCATGTTATGCACATGTACCCTACAACTTAAAGTATAATAATAATAAATAAATAATAATAAAAAAAAGACCATTGCATGACAGCCATTGGAAAAATACAGGTGCACACAGGCTGAAAAAAGGTAAAATGTGAAAATATTCATCTTCAAATCACGGTATCTAGCAAAACGTGATCACTTGTTCTAAGATTTCAAACACAAGATACTTAATGGATGGTGAAAAATATTAAAATGTAAAGTTATATATATCCTATCAAAGAAAATAAATAATGTGCATGATTTTGAATATGCTTTCTCATTATGCTGCTTCTGTACATATAAAAAATTGAGCACAGGGAAATATTTACTTATGGTTGTATAGTCACATAACTATTTGTTCATTTTACTAATTCAACTAGCTGTCATTAAAAATTAGTAATAGTTTTGAAAATCTTTTCTTTTAATAACTGAAACTGTGGAACAGAGCTCAGCATATAAAACATAACAGTAATAGGTTTTTGCATTTTATCAAGTCTTCAGGCAAAACATGTAATAGCCTTCTGCCTCAGTTTTCTCATTCCAAATGTTAGAATAATAAGCCACACTACATAATGCAATGGCAGATTTTTTTCAAGCATCAAAACAGCAATATGCCTTTAGGACGAAACTCATTTTCAATGTCTAAATCTATGTTATAATATACCATAACAGAAAATGTATTAAATCTGAGCTGTTGAATCCATTGCTAGTTGTTTCCACATCTTGAACAAGTTTGTGTAAAAGTCTGTAAGAAGAAAGTTTTGTAAATATACAATTATGTTATAAAGTCTTAAAATTATAATGAATCTCTGACTTTTACCCAATATTTAACAAAAATAAAATAAAATTACAGTAATAACATTAATATAACCAATTACTCATGAATTATATATATTTCTAATATATTCTTAAATGTCTTTTTTAACCATCGCCAAAATAATCTTCTATCTGTGTCTCCAAGATAAAGTCCGATTCACTATGTCTTTTTACTGTTTATTTTATTTATTTATTTACTTTTGAGACTAAGTCTTGCTCTGTCACCCAGGCTAGAGTGCAGTGGTGCCATCTCGGCTCACTTCAACCTCCGCCTCCCGGGTTCGAGTGATTCTCATGCCTCAGCCTCCCGAGTAGCTGGGATTACAGGCATACGCCATCATACCCGGCTAATTTTTGTATTTTCAGTAGAGATGCGGTGTCATCATGTTGGCCCAGCTGGTCTCGAACTCCCCACCTCAAGTGATCTGCCCGCCTCGGCCTCCCGAAATGCTGGGATTACAGGTATGAGCTAGCGCGCCCGACCCGATTCACTTTTGAGCATCCTGATGTTTCATATGCAGTGTGATCCACGTACAGCTTCTAGCAATCAAAATAAAAATGATTTTACTCCCTTAAGCTCCATTACTGAGAAGGAGAAAAGCAGCCCCTGACATTCAGGAGCTGCCCTAATACTTCAGCTAGACTTCGGTGTTCTCCTATTGAAGTTAGATCTACAGAACATTCAATCAGAAAAGATCACTCTGTGACTGGGACAGGAAAAGACACCAGGAGCACTCTATGATCCTGACTGAGCAAACAACAATATAAAATGTAAACATTTTCTAAGACACAAAACAATAAATATTTCCTCTCAGGGATAATATGAATGATTGACAGATGCCTACTTACTAATTACAGTTTACCTTGACCCTAGTCTGCCCTCTCCAGAGAGAACATTTACTGAGATACTCTGACATCATTCGACTCAATACAAGCTCTTGATTCCTTCAGTCCTCCCAGAAGTCACCCAGAAAAAGCCCTAATTTTATCATAAGTGTCTTTTCTAACAGCAATTTCTGAGATGTCCCACAGTTGATGTTGTAAGTCAAGCAAAACTCCCACTTAAGGTTTCAGAAAACTTAAGGTATATACACTTATTTCAGAAATAAAGGATGAATATATATATGCTCTTTTCTGAATAAATTCATCTCCATGCAAAATCCAAAATATTTTATCCCTATGTTCATATGTTTTTCTGATATCTTATATTTAGACATAAGCCTTAATATACATTTTTTTAATCTTGCAAACATCAACTGATTTACTTACTTCTTTCTGTACACTCATTTAGTTTCTATCTGATAATAATAAGATACTTAAAATGATATTTTATTAGATTATAAGCTTCTTGAGCTCAGAAACTGTACCTTATTTATATGTTTAGTTCGCTATGGGATTCATTATTTGGTGCAGAATAAGTGTTATCTGAATAAATAAATCTTAACATTGAAGTTATTCCACGAGAAACCAGCGCTAATAGCATTAATCCAGTAACAAGGAATGCATAGGAGAAAAAGAACTATACAAAGGTATATAAGCAAATGTCAAACTGCTCCATATATTTTATTCATGCAAAATGGAAGAAAATAGTTTGAACTCATGTTAGTGAAACCTCATAGTGACAGCAGGACTTGAGATTTGTACAAATGTAAATGAGGAAGGAAACTATGACAGTGCTGGTAAAATAAAAAAATAAAATAAAATAAAGACTATAATGTCATTCTTGGGAACAATGAAGACAGACCTAACTTAACCAGCTGACTGTTTCATTCTATTTTCCAGTAAGATTTTATGTTTATGGAAGTTGTTCAGCAGTTAGAGTAATAACTTCAAATGACTAGATAAATATGATGCAAAAATATTGAGTCAAAGATATGAGGGTGAAAATATTAACTTATTATGATATATAGTCAGCATATTTAAGGCAGATTTTTGAACCTAACAATTACAGGAGCAAAGAGGAAAGAAAGTTAAGTGGATGATTGGAAGCAAGTATAATAAATATTTGTGGAGTATTTTAGTTTATTTTCTTCCTTGATGCAGAAGAATGTAAATGAACATAGAGAACATGAAAATAAAAAGAAATTGGAACACATAATACAAATAAAATAATGATTTATTAGCACAGCTACCCTGAAAGCCCAAAGTAATAATGATTTGTTTGTTTCATTGGATTCTCATTTCCTAAGCAGCTTATAGTTTTAGAAATAGCATCATATATTTCTTAAATCACAGAATATTTACTGTTGGAAATCAAATTGGGATATTTGTACTATGCATTTGGCAATTATTTTTGCTCTGAAATTATGCTAAAATAATAATAAAAGTAAACATATATAACACAAACACAAATATACAAATAAATATACATATGTAAATAGGCATGTTTATTCATACCCTTTTCATGGCTAAAGTTAACATGTTGCTTATATACCAGTATCAATTACAAAGCGAAATATGAGAATTGTGAAAAACATTTTCCATTCTTGAAAAACAATCTAAAATAAAATACATAACTTATTCTCACCACTTTTCTAAATTTTCATACAAAATTACTGCTTTCTTTTTTTTCCAAACATAAGCTCTGTTTCTGAAACATTGATTACATGTCAACAATTGCAGTGCCTGCTTTTACATTCCTACTTCTTCAGTAAAAATAATATTAATCAATTCAATTTTATTCCTGTAGTAAAAGTGACCCACATTTGAAATTTTGACATTTAATACAATGACATAAAATTATATGAATAAATCAAAATTATAATCAAGAAATCACATAGTAGAAAAAATCAATAATATTTTTGAGGGTATCTTTTGTTTCTATTCTTAAAACATGAAAGAAGTGCATTTTCCTATGTTAAAATGATTTTAATTAAAAGTGTATTTTACTTTATATTGTGAAGAAGCTAACGCCTATAAGTAGTATCCCAGCTTTACAAGTAGTATCCTATCATGTTGCCATTTTTTTCTCTAATGCTCAGAATTGACAATAAATGTCTTATTTGTATTATTAAGTGATGAACTTCAAGACTACTTCCAAATTAATAATGCTTGAGCCTAAGGGAAATTAATAATGCATGTAAGTCCCATGTCATTGTTTTGATAATTTTCAGACTTTCTGTATCACATGTTGGCTTCTGTAATACTCTAAGAGTTGTCTGTACTTTCTTCCTAGGTCTAACAATATTGCAAAGGCAAGGTCTTACCTAATTGGATTAACTTCTAGAAAATCAGGGAAAAGCTTTTGTCATCAACCAGGAGCTCTGTCCTCTGCTCTCAGGAATGTAATTAACAACTCAGGTCACTCCCTCATCTTTGCAGTTCCCCCACAGAGGTGCATCTACTGGCTGCAGCCCCTCCATGGTCTATCAGTTGCCACTAAAATGAACACAATTCACAGCCAATAACTCAAGACAAAGACAGATCACACAGTTCAAATTTCACAATGCAGACAGAGGGCAGAAAGGAAGGTGACCAATTGTTAAGGAGTGTTAGAACATTGTATTTAGTATGGAATAAAAGTCTCTGTGAACCTATTTGACCAATTTCGGTCCTTTGGTGTTCTAATTTTTTTTTTTTCCTTTAGCTTTGTGAGTTTGGATGAATAATAATGTAGCATGATTTACTAAAGGAGCATTTCAGAAGTTTGTAAAGAGTCTAAAACCAAAGGGGAATTGTATTTATTTAGGATAAGTTTAATACTTCAGACTAAAACTTCACTAGTAGATACTGGGTAATATGTTATTTTTACCAGCACTAGATATTTCAAGCAATCTTAGAGATATAAATTTGCCCAATTTAAACTGCTGAATATATCATTTTTCTTGTGGTTCAGAAATGTCAATATCTTTTATTTTTAAAAATTTATCTAATCTAACTTGAACCCTTCTATTAATCCACAATATATTTATCTTTCACGTTTCTAAACAAGCAACACCAGAATAATCACTAGTGCCACAAATTTGTCCCTACCCACCTGGCATTCAGAGTAGCCATAACAGCAAACAGAATACTTTGACAATATGGGACCTTATGTTTTGTATAGCATAGAAGTCCTTGTGTGCTGGAATGTATTGAACCATACATTTTTATACTACTCCAGGTAAGTTGCTTCACCTTTATAAACATACATTAACATGTATCTCTATATCCATATATATCTCAGGGATTATTAAATTGTATTCAATATTTTATAGGGGCTTGATAAAATAAATGAGGTACGGTTTTGGATGGTGGGCTCTAGAGTCATATTGCTTAGAGTCCCATCCTAAATCATCCACTACTAGATGTAGTTAGGCTTTCTATATGTTCTTGATATTTCCTATTTGCCCTATACATCCCTATTTACCCTTTTGTATACTCTTTATGCCCCAGGAAAGTGATACTCAAGAAGAATTCTGGAATTGGTTGCTTATTTATTTGAGAAGCACAGGGATAGTCTCCAAAAATATTTTTAAAAAGGTCTTCCCCTAACTATGCTTGATATAGCTACTGCTGCAACTGAACTTACAAACTGCCAAGCGCAACAGTGTGCTGTAACTAGCTCCTGCCAGATCTCCAAAGCGAATTGTACTTCTCTCTTCTCAATTTTATTTTTAGTGATATCATATTGGTAGCATGAAATTCACCATGGTGAGAATGGAATCAATGAAAAATACAAATCAGGATTCTTTACCCTCCATCTCAGGAAGTTATTTTTTACCAGTGCACACAATGTGTCTCAGCAAGTTACTAGCTGGCACATTGATTACATTCGATCCTTCCTGTCATGGAAAGAGCAGTGCGTTGTGCCCATAGCGAGAATCACACTGCCAGTTATGGATTTGTTTTTTCTGCCTACTGACTTTGCTGACATCATCATTGTAGACTTAGAAAATGTCTTTTCTGTTATTGGATAATACACACAATGTTGTATTTTATTATGAAGAAATGTGCCAATAAAAGTAGAATCCACTGGTCTTTCAAAGAGCGCCATCACCCAGAAGCAGTGAGCTTGACAGAAATGTTGAATGATCTGATGAAGACTCAATTTCATCCCTAGAATGGGGACATTCTAAAGGTTGGGGTATCTACAGGATGCAGTATCAGCATATCCGAAAACAAGAGTCAATATTTGGTGGAGGATTTCATTCAGTTCAAAAATGCATTGTTTCAAGAATCAAAGATGTGGCCCATTTCACCAACACACCTCATTATCTCCTTCAAAAATTGTAATTTTTGTCCTCATGCTTTGGGGCACAATGGATTTAAAATATCTAGTATCCAAGGGTGAAATGCTTCAACCATGGACCCAGTGAATCAGAAATGAAGACAGCCTTATAGCCATTTGGGGCATTTCATGTACCAAATCAATATTACAGCACAAAATAATAGAATGGTTGAGAAAACAGGGAGAATAGAATTTTTTTTAAAAAAAGTGTTTTATAACGTAGCATTGCATTTTATCATATTATTAAAACCTATTGAATATACATTTTAATTGAATACTTAACATGTGGGAAAATTAAAGCTTAGATCTGTTAAATAATTTGACTTGTGTCACAAAGCTAATATTTGATTTGATGGTACAGTGAGTTGGAGACTATATGGTCTGTTTATTTTGCCAGTTTACTTCCCTGTATACAACTGGAACCAAATGGTTGCTCAATAACTCCTTGTGGAATTAAAACTAAAATTAGTGCTCTTTTTCCATGACTGAAGCAAAGTTTTATTCATTTTATTAAGTCATTGTGAGTGACAAAAAACACCTTAATAAAAGGGAAGAAATGATTATTTTAGTATGCTGTTAAAAAATTCTAGCTGTGCCCTTACTCTGTTTTAGAGAAAATGTCACGTTTAGTGATAATACTAAACTATGTGAAATGGCATTTGCAATAATCACTATATTACAATAAATAACAGAAATTTTATAATAAAAATGAATGCTGCCACATTCTCTTCCACCTGTTTCTGTGTCATAATACTAGGATTGATGATAAAATACGTAATTGAGCCAATATCATATCTTCTGTTAACCTGTGGTTCACTGCAAGCTAAAAAATCTTTTTAACTTCCCATCAGTGGCAAGTGCATAATGAAGTTCAAAATAGAGTGAAGCTTTTCTCAAGAGACCTTTTCACTTATTCCCCTCTAGCCCAGTATATGTATTGCTCTTAACACAAACTTTAAAAACCCAATCCTATAATTATTGCTTATCAAAATCATGGAAGTAGCATGCTATTCTGTGAGCTATTTCATTGAGATATAAAATTTAGGTCCTGGCCAACTCATTATTGAAGATCTCATGTCATAATATGTTAATATAAAAGTGTTCTTTTGGTCCAGATCTGGCATCAATTTGCTAATTGAAAATCTACTCCCTGAACTATGCCCTCCTCCTCCTCACTGGAATGGATGATTTAGGAAACACATGTTCATCTAAAAAGCTCTGGCCTTTTTAAGCAACAGAATGTTTTGCAGGAAAGGTTTTGTGTTAGTGTGGAAATAAGCTAAATTTGACTTGGTCTTCCTATTTGCTTGTTTGTAAAAAATTCTTTGATCTTCCAGTGATAATATAAAATTAAGTCAAGTTAAGTTGATATTGGGTTCATTTATGTTGATAAATTAAAGTTATTTAAATATAAGCAATACTTCGATGAAGCCAATTTTCAGTGTGACTAAGACAGGGCTTATGTCTAACAGACCACAAGAAAACAGAAAAAAAAAAAAAAAAGATACAGAAAGTTGATTTGTTTATTTGTCTTAATTTTTTTCCAAAATATCTTATTTTGTTTACTTTTAAAATTGAGGTGGGAATCAATGGTAAATATCACATAAGGAGTCTGGTTTTGGAGCGAGGTTGATAAAATTTAGATAAATCCTATGTCAGAATAGAAAGATTAAATGGAAAGTAATAGAACAGAAAGAGAACCATTGGAAACAATGATAATAAAGCTATAATACATTGAAAGCCTGCATTAGGTCAGGCCCTCTAAAATAATATTTGATAGATAATTTCATTTAAACCCACAGCAAGATTATCATTTCAGTGTTATTATAGCCCCTTCACTGTAAAAAATCTCCAGAAATATTAAGTTATTGACACAAAGTCGAAAACTGGTGTCAAAAACAGGATCTGAACTCCAATCTTTCTTAGCCACCAGGGGACACCGAGGAGATAGAAAAAAATGGAAAGCCACCAGACACCCTGCTTTGACTTACTGTATTGTTCTTAATTTTAGTAAACATTTACATGAAAAGACACATTAAGGTCCTATAGGCTCTGGCCTTTTCTTGCTCATACATTTGAGAGTAATAACTTGAGGAATAAAACCCTCTGGAATTCAATAAAAGTGGCAGCAAATCTGCCTAAATAGGCTGACTCAGGAGGTGCTTTACTTTGTGATAAACATTCCTTTCTCCTGAAAGAAATGTTAGAAGTTGTTCCTTGTGCCACAATAGCTTAGTAAGAAAGGAAGTTATGAAACATTGTCACTGATCTCTCCCTAAAGTGGGGGCATAGTGTTGAGGGGAGGAGCTTTTATAACTGTTGCATTATAAATTATAAAATGGGAATGGAACACTGTCCAAATGTATTCTGATAATACCTTCACACAATTTTTAATCACATCCCACTTGCATTTAAATAAAAACATCTTTAAGACACATTATGAAGTCTCCATTTGTAAAAGTTGAATAAAATTTTATATAATCTGTCTTTTTAAAAACAAATATAAAATTGTATTTATATGCTGTCACCCAAATTCATAACATTAATGTTAAATTAGGTAAAGAAGTATTATTCAAGATACATCAGTGTGTGTTTTGATGTATATAGGATGTAAAGAAGACCTATAGTCACCCCAGAACTTGGAACTTGGTCCTAGGGATATTTTTTGGAACAGTTGGTGAAAGAAAATTGATCAAGTAAAGAAAAGCTATTTTACTGGGATTTTATGGTATATACAATACTATATTTGTAATATTCAGTTTTGTTCCATGATTATGTTATAAACCTCAACACACAACTTTTATAAAATTCAGTATTTATGCACATATCATGAAATTTTAAATAGTTCTACTTCTTAAGACTGAGCAGAAAACTTCATGTAATGTCAAAGGGAATTTTACCATTTAAGCATGGCACGTGTATACCTATGTAACAAAACTGCATGTTCTGCACATGTACCCCAGAACTTAAGGTATAATAATAAAAAAAACTACAAAAAAGATTCCTACATCAAATTTAAAATGATTATGACTAATAATATTTACAGATATATTTATAAATACCACATATCATGTCAAATCTTCAAGTTAAACTCTGATGTAAATAACTTTAAATGACACTTTTTGTTATAGAAAGAATAATCCTCCCCCCACATACATACTCACTCAAAAAATGTCCATGTTAGAATATGTCACCTTACATTGCAAAGGGAAATTAAGGCTGCATGCAGATGGAAATAAACATACTAATCAGTTGGCATTAAAATATATAGATTATCTTGGATATTTTACCTGGCCCCAGTGTAATTACAAGGGTCCTTAAAAGTGGAAGAGAAAGGCAAAAGTATGAGAGCCAGAGTGATTCAGTGTGAGAAACTCTGGACCAGCCATTGCTGGCTTTGAAGAGGGAGGGAAAAAAACACCAAACAAGGAATGTGAAACTAGTAAACGCAACAAAATAGATTCTTCCCTACAATCCCCTATAAAGAGCAGAGCTCTCTAAACAACTTTTTAGCCTAGTAAAGCACATGTCAGGCTACAGAACTGTAAGGTATTAAATTTGTGTTCCTGCAAACTACTAAGTTTGCTGTAATTTGTGACAGCAGTAATAGAAAAACAAACCCAGTAAGTAGGAAAGCCAACATTCCACCCTGGAAAACCTGAAGTCAAAGTTTCTATGCTTAATCACTGCAGTGTATGACTAAAATTGGGTATAAATCACGATGGAGGAATAAATTGATAACTGAAATTCTGAAATTTATATAAAGACATACATTTTTGTGGCTATTTTGTGCTTTTTAAAATCATTTTCTTTGTATACTAAATATCATGGCTACTTCTACCATAACAATTGTATGGCAATTGTACACATATGGAGTTTGAATTCACATAAAGGACAGTAGATAATTTTTCACTAGGTGAACACTGGCTAAGATAAAGCTAGGAAGAAAAATAGAAGTGATCATTCATTAGTAGATAAACATATTTTATACTATTCTAACATGGAATAAATTTTAAAACTTCCTGCTTATTTCAGACACTTTACCATGCATCCTTATCTGCAAGAGTAACATTATTATATTTTAGAATGCTAGACAACGTTGAATGCACATTAAGTTGTCAAAATAAAAAGCACAGGAAAGAAGTAAGAACAATTGACTTGGTTTTAGAAAAATCAAGTTTCTATTTAAGTCTTTCTAATTAATAATTGTAAAATTTAAGTATATTTCTTAAATTCTCAAATGTAAAATCAGAGTTCACAGTACTTTGCAGGCCACTTGACCTTTTCTATTTTGATCCTTTATGTTGGACCAATGTTAGGTTGAAATTCTGTTTCACTGGCTTAAAATTAACATTGCTGTAGGGCTGGTTTCTTTTGGAATATCAAGGGGAGAATCTGTTTTCTTGACTTTTCTATGATGGGTACTGTACTCATTCCTTGGCTCTGATCCTGCATTACGTGATGTATTCTCTCTCTGTCCCCATTATCACATCACCTCCTATATTATAATTACCCTTGTATTACCTCAGGCCCACCAGAATAATTCAGGATAACCTTTCTATCTCATGATCCTTAACCTACTCACATCTAGAAAGTCCGTTAGGCCATGTAGGATTATATACAGTATTCGAAGGTCCCAAGGATTAGGATGTGGATCATTCAGGGTCTTTATTCAGTCTCTTCTCAGGGTAATTTCATACCTGTATTCTTGCTAAGAGTTAATACTAGGACAAAAACAATATCTGGTTATTTACTCCTAAATCTCTAAAAGTCAGGGCAATCTCTAGAATACAATGTAGAACTATTTATTGAATGAAAGAGTAAAAAGTATTAGCATGAATTAATTAGAATGACTAATAGATGAAAGGTAAAAACTAGTAGGAGAGAGGAATTATCTCAGACTTTCAAATATTTTCCCCAAGTCTAGAAATGTAAATGTATCCAAATAGAATTGTAATTAGCAATCTTAACTAATATCACCTGTTTTTTATTATTACTTTTTAAATTTATTTTATTATGTTTGCTTAAAAATGGATTCTCACCTTGTCATCAAGGCTGGAGTACAGTGGCACTGATTATAGCTCACTGCAGCCTCAATCTCCTGGGCTCAGTTGATCCTCTTACCTCAGTCTTCCAAGTAGCCAGGACTACAGGCACGTGCCACCATGCTTACCTAATATTTTATTTTATGTAGAGACAGGATCTCATTATGTTTCATGGTAGCCAGGATGGTCTCGATCTCCTGACCTCGTGATCCGCCCGTCTCGGCCTCCCAAAGTGCTGGGATTACAGGCTTGAGCCACCGCGCCCGGCCATTTTGTGATTATTAAACTTAACTATTTCAGCAGTAATGGAATGAAATTACCCAACTATATGATTCAAATATTTAATAATTTCGTGATTTATTTTCATTCAGTTTTTCTCAGCACACTTGTAAAGTATAAATAATATTGTTTATCTCACAAAGATTAATTAGATCATGTATGTAAAAAATCCTTTGTAAATTGTATAATGAATAGGAAAATACATATCCAAATTTCTCTTGAACTTACTCATGCACATATATGATGTTTAAAATACACACAGAATTTTAGTAGGGGATGGTTTTCAATTTTATGATTTCTGTCTTGGTTACAGAAAATGTGTCATTTGCAAGAAAAAAATTGCTGAAAACAGTCATTTCAGTACATCTGGATATATTTTTATGAAAAGTGCCTGTGTCTCATTATACCACAATTAACATTTGTTAATGAGTAGTGGCAAACAACCACTGAATATCTAAGTTAAAAACACAGTTCTATTTCTAACTGTGAGACTCAGATACTTATTTTTCTACTGAGTTATCTTGGGTATATTCTGTATCCTGAGCTGTCCTTCATAGTTCCATTAGGACTTATTATGGAAATAAATATGTACTCAATGGATCTTTCCCACATATTTCTAACAATATTTTTTGGACTACACCAATGACAAAATCAGATTATAAGTGATGTAAGTATAATTTGGAGGCAAAGTCTCCGATATCCAGAAAGTCATAGTCACAAATATAGATGCACTTTAAATACCTCCATTACAGTGTTTTTGTAATGAATGATTTGAACATCTTGATGAACTTTGTCTTATTTGTTTTTTGCATGGGCATTTATTTCCTTGCATTTCAAATGGATCTATTGCTACATTAATACTACATGGTTGTGAAGAAGGTGACCAATCATCTTACTCGGTGATATTAAGATTTTGTGTTGTTTATAAATACACACATGCTTATTCATCTTCTCACATATAATTAAAAAAAAATTGTATCACGACAAGAAAATATTGTGTGAATTTTAAGACCTTTAAATCCAGATGTATTCTGCTAACTTGGTTTTTGTACTAATACTTTTAAACTGTTTTGAATTATACTTTGCATAATTAATTAGAAAGAAAATATAACAACTGCATGAAACTAGTACTGAATAGTTCTAGTTTTTTAAACTTAGATATCCAGTGGTAGTTTGCTTTTACGTAGGTGAAAATTTTAGCAAGTCAAAAAAAGTGGGGTAATTTGGTAATTTAATTTGAAGTCTGTGATGCTGGGCAGGGAGAAACATTTAGAAATTATGGTATAATTGACCGGTGGTCTACATTATGGTGTTGTTGACTGGTGGTCTACATACATTATAACAAAACTTTAGCCAAAAAAACAAAAAGTCTTAGTCAATGGAATGGGTTTTACTCCATTTCTATCACTAGCCATTTGAAAATATCACAATCATAGATTTTTGAAATAATTTATATTTTATAATAAAAATTATTTCTGAAATATTTTCATCATTCCAATATTCACCATAAAGTGCTTAAGTTAATGTACAGTGAGTTCTACCAAAAAGAAGAATTCATTACAATACTAATTTTTATCTCACAAATGACTTAATATATTGCCCAGTAGTTATATTCTGTAGAACTTACTTAACTTTTAATTATTAATAACACACTAAATTTCAAAGAGACAGCCACTCTCAGCACAATAATTCTAAGAAAATGGTCAAATTAACTAACGATATAGTAGTTAGTTATAGTAGTTATATGTCTCTCTATATAAATATATTTAATTTTATTCTTATCATATGGAAATCCATATATTTTGATAGTTTCTCGCATTTTTGCTAGCTTTATAAAACTTGTAGAAATTAAATGTGTCTATTGCTATGGGTCAAATGTTTACATCCCACTCAAATTCATATGTTGAAACCCACTGAAATTCATAGGTTGAAACCTAATCTCCAGTGTAATAGTATTAATAGGAGAGGCTTTCAGGTCACAAGGGTAGAGCCCTCATGAGTGGGATTAGTGCCCTGATAATAAGAGATTTGAGGGAGCTTCTTTGCCCTTTCTGCCATGTGAGTACACAGACAGAAGGTGCATTCTTTGAAGCACTGAGTGAGTTCTCACTAGACTGAATCTGCTGGTACCTGGATCTTAGATTTCCCAACCTCTAGAACTGTGAGCAATAAATTTATATTGTTTATAAATAACTCCTTCTAAGGTATTTTGTTATAACAGCCTCAGTAGTCGAAGACACCTATTTTACAAGTCTGCAAAGCATGTATCCCCAAATTTCTATCATTGGGCTGTAAAATATTAAATATTAAATGTTTTCTTAGCTGCATATGTGCAATATAATAAAAGCACAAGGATCTAAATTTTATAAACATAATTTCAGGACTAAAGGAGCTAAGTATAAGATATTGCAAGGCCAGAAATCAAACTGACCTCATTATTTCCCTTTAGACATTTATCTAGTGGAAGGAACAGCCATGTAAGTTATCAAATAACTCAATTCTCATTTTTTTAATCTAATTTTTTTAATCTAATTGTTCAGTTTTTATTTTTAAATAATCTAATTCTTATAGTTTCAGGGAGGATATATTCAAAGTAGAAAGGTTAGCCCTAGAATCTATTGTAATGTATCTGAAGGTAACATCAGATTGTGACTTTTCAAGTAACACATTATTAATGTATGTTTATAAAATATGAATAATTCTAGACATTAGACTTTAAAAAATAACCGCTGGTAATTAAACCAAATTAATATTTTTAATAGGGCTTCTTATTATATACTTTATTTGAATGACTTTTTCTTTCTGTATATTATATTCCAAATCAGATACACTCAGATGAAACCATATTTAATATAAATTGTAGAAAAACCTATGATTATGAATGGCTTTGTAGGTACCCTTGAATGTTCATAAAACTTTACCTATTCTTAACACATTTATTGGATTTTACAGTTTAAAATTGGATCATATTGAAATTTTATGTTTAATTTATACTTTCTATTTAAGAATCACGTTGCTTTTCTTATCCTTTTAGTGTTTGGAATATGTATGGAGAAAATGGAAGAAGATGAAACAAGGAATAAAGCATTAAGAAATCATTACTACGGGACAAATATATCCCTTGCCTCTCAGAAAAACTGGAGAGGTATTTTAACTCTATGACTTTCCGAATGAGTTCCTGGAAACTTCTGACAATAGAGGTTGGCCCAGTCATAGGATAATCTATGTCTTTTAGCAGTATTATTCATTTCTTCCTGTATAAAATAAATGGCATTGAATAAATAATGATCATTAGCAATATGCTACCCTTTAATACACATATTTTCAAATCTTTCCCTGAAGCAGTGAACATTAATTCATACCGAGTTGCGATTATGTCAGACCTCCACTAATTTAGATTGAATTCACATGCACAAATCAGAATGATCTGGGAAGAGCTCCAAACATAACTATCTGTCAAACAAATCAAAGTTGTCTTCTACATGGCAATGTGTCTGGTGCTGCTGCTATTTTTAGATTTCTACAAATATTCTAAGATTGCTAGATTAATTCTTACTAAATGTGAATCTTTAAATGTTACTCAAATTTTATTTATGAGTTTTTTTATATTTTATTTTAATTGTATTGGTATATTATTAATAATCTAAAATAATATTATTTGCTAAATTACATATTTTATTAAAGTATTTCATAAATGGTAATATTCTTAATTCAGTAAAATTTTACCATGAATCTATTATTTAATTAGAAATTAAGTCAACAAATGACAAAATTTGAAATAAACAGAAATAATGTGCATAAATATATTTATTATACTAATTTATGACTATTTCTCATTATTTTCTTGATCTCCTTCTTTCCCTGATTAAATTCCATATTCTATTGCAAGCATTTTCTTGTGTACCTCTTTACCCCCTATGCTTGCTTCTCCTTTTACTCTATTCCCTAAATGACAGCATTGGTAATGTTCTAATTGTACCCTTCCTATCCACCAAACTTGAAATGGCTGTAGAACAACGCATAAATATGATGATTAGCTTTCACAAAATATAATGGCAATGAAAGACTTACAAATTTCTCTATCAGTTATTTCAAATAGAAGGGCAATGAATGAATTGCCCTTCTCTTTGCAATAACTATTTTCTTTTTAAAATTCATTTTTTAACTTTTATTTTAAGTCCAGGGGTACATGTGCAGGTTTGTTACACAGGCAAACTTGTGTCATGGGAGTTTATTGTACAGATTATTTCATCAACCAGGTATTAAGCCTAGTACCCATTAATTATTTTTCCTGATTCTCTCCCTCCTTCCACCCTCCACCTTCCAAATGACCTCAGTGTGTCATGTTCCCTTCTACGTATCCATGTGTTTTCATAATTTAGCTCCCACTTATAAGTAAGAACCCGTGGTATTTGGTTTCTGTTCCTGCATTACTTTGTTAGGGATAATGGCCTCTGGATGTATCCATGCCCCTGCAAAGAACATGATCTCATTCTTTTTAATGGCTGCTTTCTGTTTTATACTGTTTCTTCTTAAATCGTTAGTACGTCACATCCATAATCCCAAGTTACCCTAAGCTAATAACCTTATTTCGTATTTTACTGGGAAACCTATCATTACATGTATCTAGCATACTACGGGAATCTATAGTCACATATTTGGCTTTCTCATTATTACTGTGAAAAATTGTCAGAGGTTCTAGAGATATGCCTGTTTTATTTTCATGTAAGTATAGGTACCCTTTCTTCTACCAGAGAATATTTTTGGCAATTTTCCTCTCCTTCTCTATGCCATTAATTACTATGCTTTTGGCTTTTTATTAGTTTTAAAACATTCTATTATCACTCTAAAGTCCACCAACATTGTTCTATTTATGTTCACATTAAATGAAATTATAATTTCTCAGCCCTCATTTGACTTGGTTTATCAGCAGCATTTGATACAGTTGATCAATCTATTTTTTGATTGATTCACTTGATTCCAGTTATACCACAATGCCATAGGTTTTTTTGCTTACCATACTCTAATTCTACTCAGACTGCTTTGTTAATTTTTCTATTTCTCTGACCCCTACATATGGAATTGCTCTTCTGCTTATTTTTAATCTCTTCTATTTCTATGTATATTAATTATCACTCCTTCAGTTATACATATTATCATGGCTTAATAAGCATCTCAAAATTTAAATGGTTCATACTGACTACCTGATCTTCCTGCCCTAAAAGAAAAAAGGAATTAATAATAACAACAAAACCCTTTTTTATACCGCCTTTTACCATGACAGAAAAGATTAGTCACTATTTTCTAGTTACTCAGGCCAAAAATCCCAGTTACTAGTGACAACTTTTTTTTCTAATACCACATATGCAATCAATGAGCACTTTCTGCTGGCTCTAACCTTTAATCCAGAATCCAGGTAGTTCTCCTTATTTTTACTGTTACTACTTTCTTCTGTGCCAATTTCATTCACAAGGTTACTGCAACTTCCCAAATTTCTCCTTGATTCTACCTTTTCCCTATGTTAACCTATTACTTTTGTTTTAATTATTAAATTGTTAAAATACAAAATAAAAATATTGATACAGAAAAACATTTAACCCACATATAACTTAATAAACAGCTATAAATTGAACATTCTTATAATCAATATCCTGTTAAGGACATATAACTTTGCCAGCCTACTCAAGAATCTTCTCAATCTTTAGTTAGTTTTCTAACTCCGTGAGATGGCTGTGTAACAGACAGGCTACTTTCTTCTTAACAATTTAAATTGACTATAGCTAGTCACAGTGAAAACAGTCAGTGAATTCTGTCATTAAGTTAATTCACATTGGCTGTCAATCACAGCAGGAGTAAAATACAAGAGGTAGCCAAAGCATGACGCCATAATCTTCAATCCAGAAGGAAGAGTAGTTGAATTGAAGGAATATGTAAGCCTGAAGTAAGGAAAGAACCATAGCTATGCAAGTTGATACTCAGCAATCTAGTTTTTCAACGAGCTCTGCCAAAGCAATGACAAGTTCTGAAGAATGAACAAGCAGCAGGAATAACAACCAAACAAAGCCATCACTGAATAAGAAGAAATAAACATATTCAGAAACTCATACATGGGATTGTGTAGATGAGTGGAAGACAAATACAATTTACAACTTAAGGAACTTTATGAAAATACAGGTGCCTAGGACTCAGTCTTTGAGTGTTAGTTTCAATGAGTCTACGTAATGACCCAACTTTGTACATTTTAAATGTACATTTTAAAGTTTCATGTGAAATTCAGAGAATTTCTTCTACCAGAGAATATTTTTGGCAATTTTCTGATGCACAGTCAGTATTGAGAATTATTCACTTGAGAACACAGATGGTAGGATCAAAACTAATTTTGAGTCGCTGAGTATCTCTCTCTTTCTCTACAAAATAGAGTAACAATAGTAGGATTCTAAACTGGTATTGTGAGACTTCTAGGGAATGTCTGTAAAGAGCATAACATTGTGGCACATAGCAGGAGAGCAATCAATATTGTCATGTTTATATAGTTCTCTATGCAAAAGGTTATCTTCATCTCTAGCATTTCTCAGTGGCTAATTATATTTACCAGTTTTTTTCCAAGGTAAATTTCAAGTTATGATCTAATGGTTGTAAATTTTTGTTTAAATACATTTATGAAACTGTGCAATTAATTAAGTTTTCAGAATTTACTTTGGTTTAGTTTTTTATGACTTTAAATTATGTTCCATAATGTGTCCTAATAAATACATTTTGAATGAATAAAATGATGCTTGAATGAGCTCTGGCACTCTGGTTATTTACATACCATAAAAACATTTAGTATTTGCACTTCATCATGAGAATGCAATCTATATCACTGTGACAAGTTTTAGGCATGTGAACCTTTAAAACATTTATTATTGTCTGTAATTATTATTAATTATATTATTCACTTGTCATTAGTGAAAAATAGACCTGTATTAGCAAATTTTCTTTGAAAAGCTTAATGGTTAATTTCTAACATACATTCTCATCATACTTTGTTTATTTTAGATTGTTGTTATTAATGTTTCGTCTTTTAACTACTATGGCAAATAATGGAACATTTGAAATTTGTAGTAGAGTAAGTAATATAGGTTCACAATCTCATTTCACACATAAGTAAACAGAAGATATCATCTACCTGTATCTGTATTTCTCCTTATTTTTCACCAAAGTAAAACGTACATGCAGAAAAGTGGTTCTTGTCATAAATGGACAGCTCACTGAATTTTCGCAAACTAGACGTATCTATTCAACCAACGTTCAAATTACGAAATGCAACATTATTAGAATGCCAGAAATCCCTGTTCGACTGCTTTTCAAATCTGTTTCCCTACATCTCACACTATCTCAACTTCTTACAGCATAGTTAAGTATTTTCTTGTACCATTTATAAAGAGCATTGCGTAGTGTTTGAGTCCTTAGTATTATATGTGTGTGTTTCATTCATATAGTTGCATGCATTCATTCATTATTGACTCTTATTGCTATAAAGTGCTCCAATGGGTGGTAGATAATTTATTTTTCATTTGACTATTGATGCACATTTTGTTGTCTTTTAGAGCTACTCTGAATAGTGCCATTTTAAATAATATATTACCTATATTTTGAAAGAGATATGTTCTCATTAATTATACATTGGGGAGTGAAAGTACTATCTTAGTATTAATTAGTATTAAGGTATACATTTGTTCAGCTTTAGATACTACCAAACAGATATAATGTGGCTATAACAGCTTACACTTCCACAGGCATATTACGTTTATTTTCTAATTTTTCAATGTCCTTCACAACTCTTGGCTGTTGCTATGGTCTGAATTTGGTGTCCTCTCCAAATTTATATGTTGAAATCCTAGCTTTGAAGATGATGATATTAAACCTATTTATGCCTAGTGTTCCATTACTGGAACACTAAGTACGTGGGAGTTATTTATATCTTACTGCTCAAGGTCATCACCAAGGTCAGATTGCAAAAATTCAAAAAATTGCAACTTCAGGCATAAATGGGTTAAGGGATGGAGCCTTATTGCTAATTAGATTATGAGGATAGAGCTCTCATGAATGAGATTGTAATCTCTATAAACAAAGCCAGAGGGACTTTGTTTGCCCCTTCCACCACCAAGAACAGAGAGAAGATTTCATCTATGAACAGAAAATTGGCCTCACTAGACGAGGAATGCTCCAGGGCCTTGATCTTGGACTTGACAGCCACCAGAACTGTGAGAAATAAAATTCGTTATTTATCAGCTACACTATCTATATGTAGTATTTATCCTATAAAATATATATTATTTAATATAAATGAAATATATTATAGAAGCCTGAGCTGACTGAAGCACTTGTCATATTCCTTATTTTACATCTAAGTTACACTAGTAGGTGTACCATGGTATCTCATTATAAATTTAATTCATATTTCCCTAGTGACTGATGACATTGAAAAGTCATTGGCTTTCCATCTGCTTATCATATGATAGCCACTTTTAAAATACTGTATTGTAATTCTTTGCAACTATTATTTTGTATTGTATTTTTTTATTGATTTGTCAAATATGCTTCCATATTTTTGATATAAGTCCATAGTTGCATACATATGTGTGTGTATCTATATATATGCATCTATATGCAAATATTTTCTCATACTCTATAATTGCCCCATGCCATTCCAATAACAGTATTTATTGATAATTGAAGCTGTTAATTTTAATGTAATCTAATTCATAAATTTGTCCTTCATACTGGGTGCTTTTGTATTTTGTATAAGAAATATTTACTTATTCTAAGATAATTTAGAATAGATTAATTTCTTAACTGTATTTTAGATATATAATGAGTTTACTTTTTATACTTAGAGCATCAATTTATGTCAATAACTGTAATATATATATGTGTGTGTGTGTGTGTGTATACACATACACACACACACACACACACACACACACACACATATATATTTGTAAATGAAGTGATGGAAGGCTCTGGAATTATTTTATCCCAAATGGATAATACAGTCAGGTGCCACGATTGCTTATAAACTATCACTTTTCTTTAATGCTACTGCATTAACAGCAGGACAGACTTTTAAATTTATTAGGCAACCATATTCTCATGACTCTTTTCCTAGACTCTGTATACTGTGGCATTTATCAATGTGTCTAAGTATTCATCATTACTTGTTTCTTAACAACTAGAGATTTGTACAAAGTGTTCATATATGAAATATGTCTTCTAATTTTGTTATTTTTTAAATCATTTTTATCCTATTATTGAACTATTATAATTCCATATACATTTTAGAAGATTTTAAGTAAAATGTTTTATATGCTAAAATTTTTATTGATTTTTTGTTTTTATTTTTAATAGATTTTTATTGGAGTAAAAATACATATGTAATTTACCATCTTTATCATTTTTAAGTGGTAATAAGTACATTTATACCCTTTTAAGTGATTATCAACACACATCAATGGTAATAATCATATTTATATCCTTTTTATCCCTTTCATTCTACCCAACTGCCTCCCATTCCCAGGCTCTGGCAACGTGTAATCTACTCTGGATTATTATGTAATCCACATTTTAGCTCCCACATATGAATGAGGATATATATTTGTCTTTCTCTGCATGGCTTATTTCACTTAACATGATAGCCTCCAGTTTCATTCGTGTTGCTGTAAATTACAAGATTTTATCTCCTTTTACGGCTGAATAATATTCCATTGTGTATATAGACACATTCTTTATTCAGTTATTATTTAATGGACACGTAGATTGATTCCAGTTCAGCTATTGTGAATAGTGCAATAAACATGAGCATGCAGATACAGATATCTCTTTGATGAATATTTTCTTTCTTTTAGATATACACCCAGTAGTGGAATTGCTGGATCATATGGTAGTTCTATTTTTAGTTTTTTGAGGAACTTTCATACTCTTCTCCATAGCAGCTGTACTAATTTTAATTTCTACCAAAGATGTACGAGGGTTTCCCTTTCTCCACATCCTCTTCCGCACGTTATTGCTTATGTTTTCGATATAAGCCATTCTGAAGAAAGTAAGATGATATCTCATTGTGGTTTGATTTACGTTTATATGATGATTTGTGTGTTTAGCATTTTTCTCATGTAGCTGCTGGTCATCAGTATGTCTTCTTTTGAGGACTGCCTGCTTAGGTATTTTTCCAATTTTTAATTGGATTATTATTATTATTTTGCTATTGAGTTGTTGGAGTTCCTTATCTATGCTGGTTATTAATTCCTTGTCAAATGAGTAGTTTAGAAATATTTTCTCCCATCTTGTGAATTGTCTCTTCACTTTTTGGATTGTTTCCTTTGTTGTTCCAAAGCTTTCCAGCTTCATAAAATCCCAATTTATTTTTGCTTTGGTTGCCTGTGTTTTGAGATGTTACACACACACACACAAACACACACACACACACAAAATCTGCCTAGGCCAGTCTCCTAGAGCATGTCCCCACTGTTTTCTTTTCACATTATAGTTCCATAGTTTCAGATCTTAGGTTTAAGTCTTCAATCCATTTTGATTTGATTTTTTTTTTTTTTTTTGTATGGTGAAAGATAGGGGTCCTGTTTCATTCTTCTGCATATAGTTATCCAGTTTTCCAAATACCATTTATTAAAAATACTGTCATTTTCCCATTATATATTCTTGGCAGCTTTTTGGAAGATGACTTGGTAGTAAATGTGTGCATTTATATCTCGGTTCTATATTCTGTTCCATTGGTTTATATATTTATTTTTATGCCAATACTACGCTTTTTACTTACTATAACTTTGTAGTAAATTTCGAAGTCAGGTATATGAGGCCTCCAGGTTTTTTCTTTTGCTCAGAACTGCTTTGGCTATTTGGGATCTTTTGTGGTTCCATATGAATTTCAGAATTTATTTTTCTATTTCTATGGAGAATGTCAGTGGTATTTGGAAAAGGATTGCATTAAATCTGGAAGCTGCTTTGGGCAGTATTGTCTTTTTTGCAATCTTAATTATTCTCATCCTTGAACATGCAATATTTTTCAGTTTTTTGTACCCTCTTTATTTTTTTTTTATCACATTTTTGTAATTTTCCTTCTGGATCTTTACTTCTCTGGTTAGATTAGTCTAGGAATTAATCTAGGTATTTTATATTTTTTGGAGTAATTGTAAACAAGATTTCTTTCTCAATTTCTTTTTCAGATTGTTTGCTGTTGGTGTACATAATTTCTACTTATCATTATATGCTAATTTTGTATTCTTCAAAATTTGTGTCTCACAAATTTACTACATATATCACTTTTAGCAGTCATTGGTGGAATCTTTAGGATTTTCTAGGTATAAGATTATGTCATCTGAAAACAAGGCTAATATGAGTATTTTATTTCCAATTTGGATGCCATTTCTTTCTTTCTCTTGCCTAATTAATCTAGCCAGAATTTCCAGCAGTATGTTGAATAATACTGGTAAAAGTTGGCACCATTATCTTGTTCCAATCTACAAAGTAAAGGCCTTCAATTTTTCCCTGTTCAGTATAATGTCATCCATGGGCTTGTAACGTATGATCTTTATTATTTTGAGATATGATTCTCTCATACCCATTTTGACAAGCGTTTTAATCATAAAGAAATGTTGAATTTCATCTTTTTTTTTTTGTTTCTATTGCAGTAATTACATGGTATTTGTTCGTCTCTCTTTATTCTTAAATAGTCTAGCTAAAGGTTTGTTGATTTTATTTGTCTAGTCAAAGATCTAACTTTTTTAGTCGACATTCTATATTGTATTTTAGTCTCAATTTGTTTATTTGAAGTCTTTCTACTTCTTTGCTATAGTCATTTATTGCTATAAAATTCTTCTTAGTACTTCTTTTACCTTATTTCATAGATTTTTATGTGTTATATTTCCATTTTCTTTTTGTTTCAAGAATTTTTTAAATTTCATTCTTAATATCTTCATTGACCCATTGGTCACTCAGAAACATGCTGTTTAATTTCAATGTGTTTGTGTATTTTTTGAGGCTCCTCTTGTTATTGATTCTAATTTTATGCCAATGTGTTCAGAGAACATGAAGGACATCACCCATATTTTTGAGCATTTATATAGACTTGTTTTGTGGGAAATGATACAGTCTATTTTGGAGAATGCTCCATGTACTCATTTAAAGAATGTGTATTATGCAGCAGTTGGGTACAATGTTCTGTAAATGTCAGTAAGACATATTAGATATCATATATAGTTTAAATCTACAGGTTTTGTTTTTGTTGTTGTTGTTGATTTTCTGTCTGGATAATGTCTATTACTGAAAGTGGGGTGTTAAAGTCTCCTATTATCATTACATTGCAGTCTATCTCATTATCTCTCTTTAGACCCATTAATATTTGTTTTATACAGTTGGGAGCTCTGGTGTTGGGTGCATAGATATTTATAATTATTATATTCGCTTGCTGAAATTGACAACTTTATATAGTGGCATTCCTTATCTTTTATTTACAGCCTTTGATTTATAGTCTAATTTATCTGATGTAAGTATCCCTACTCTTCCTTTTTTGCTTTGGTTTTATAAAATATCTGTTCAACCCTTAACTTTCAGTCTTTGTTTTTCTTTCTACATGAAGTGGGTTTCCAGTACAATTTTGCTGTGATTTGATATATTATTGCACTAAGGTTGTCAGTTATTTGCGGGAATAACTGACAAACTTACAAGTGTGAGTCTTTCAATTCATAAAATGTACTTAATTATTTCAAATGTCTCCCTCAAATTTGTTTTTAATGTAGTGGACTTACATATCTTTAGTTACCTTTATTCCTTATTTACAGATATCAATGAACATTTGTGCATCGTTTTCTATTGTTTGTATTACTGTTAGTTAAAATTAAAATTTCTTTTTACATTTATTTTTTACTTTCATAAATAACTGGTAACATGAGATCTTAACATATATTTAAGTATAGAGTATAACATTTGAAGATATCTAGGACTTTCATACTTTTATAGCTGAAACTTTACTCTCATTAAATAGCAACTCCCCATTACCTTCCCTCCCTAAACCCTGGAAACCACCATTATTCTTTCGGCTTTTATAAGTTTGACTGTTTCGATAACCCATATAAATGGAATCTCATAGTATTTGTCTTTCAATATCACTTAGCATATTTTCCTCAGAGTTCATCCATGTTGTTGCATATAACATGAGGATTTTTCTTTTTTAAGGCTAAATAATATTCTATTGAATGTACATACACATTTTCTTTATTTTAGATCTTTTAAAATTTATTTCAATGATGTTTTCTGACATTCATTGTAAAAATCTTACATTTCTCATGTTAAATGCATTCCTAAATATTGTGTATTTTATGCTAAGATAAATATAATTATTTTCTTAATTTTATTTCAGGTTGTCATTGGTATGATAGATAGATAGGTAGATCGATAGATACACACACAGATAGATGATTTGTGTACAATGATCTTGTACACTGCAACCTTGTTGAACTCATTTACTAGGACTAACTTTAATTTTTTGTATATTCTTTAGAGATATTTACTATAAATATGGTTATATCATCTGTAGATAGAGGTGGTGTACTTTTAACTGTCTTTCTTTCTCTCTCTTTTATCTCTGCCATTCTGTCTGTTTTTCCAACTTAATTTAACTAGAATTTTCATCAACATCTTGAATAAAATTGGTAAGTTCACGCATCCTTCAACATTAACAGAAATTTAAAAGAAATTGACTCCAACCCTCATGGATGACTTGAAGGGGTTAAAGACTTCAGTGAGCAAGTAACTAAATGTGTGGTATAAACAGCAAGAGAACTAGAATTAGAAGTAAAGCCCGAAGATATAGCTGAATTGCTGCAATCTCATGATAAAACTTAAAAGGATGAGTAGTTGCTTCTTACAGATGAGCAAACACATTAGTTTCTTGAGATGAGATGTACTGTAGGTGAAGATGCCATAAACATTGTTGAAATGACAAAAATGATTAAGAATATTATGTAAAATTATTTGATAAAGCAGTGGCAGGGTTTGAGAAGATTGATATTGATTTTGAAAGAAGTTCTACTATTGGTAATATGCTACCAAACAACATTGCATGCTACAGATAATTTTTTTGTGAAAAGAAGAGCCAATCAATGCAGCAAACTCAATTTTTTTTTAAACTGCCACAGCCATTCAAACCCTCAGCAGCCACTACCTTAATCAGTCAGTAGACATCAACATTGATGCAAGACCCTCCACTAGCAAAAAGATTACAACTTGCTGAAAACTAAGATAATCTTTAGCTTCTTTTAAGCAATATAGTGTTTTAAAATTAAGATATGTTCATTTTTTAGATATAATGTTATTGCATACTTGATAGTCTATAATACAGTGTAGACATATATTTTTATGCACTGCAAAACCAAAAATTTGACTGACTCACTTTTTTTGACATCTTTGTGCAAATGGAAAGTTTGATGAACAATTGTTCACTCTCTAAACTCAGACTATGGATCTCAACGATTTCAAGTTTAAAAATAACATAAACTAAAGTCTCTGAAAATGCTATTAAGTATATTTAAAAATCAATAAATTTTAAGGTATCTGAAAATCATAGTAAATACCTCTGAGTTCACATAGTAGGGTTCAAATGCTTTATTTAATGAAAATCTACTTAAGAACAAATTCAAACTTACTTTTCACAATATTCATAGTTTTTTGTTTTTTTTTTTTCAAAAGAAGAAGGTGATGCATGATGATTGCTTGCATCTTTGCCTTACATTGTTCCACCTCTACTCCATATTGGAAGTCTAGGATTAAAGTCTTTAAATGAGTCAATCTTATCATTGATGACAAATTAGACATGCCTGGAGATCTTTTAAAAGGTGTAAACATGGTATCTCTGCATATTCTTAAAGTTCAAAAGAAGATTTTGAAGTACATGTGTAGTTTAATATCACAAAGTTAAGCTACTGACCACAGAGATTAAGGTTCCAAACATCAGGCTGTACTCGTATTTTCAAAAAAAAAAAAAAAGATAAATAAATAAATAATCAGGTTTGACAATACTAACTCTGGAGAAAATTAATAGTAACCACCTGATTATGACATAAAAACCAGCTGCAATTAAATAAACAGCAATTTTAAGGCCTCTTTATTTACCTCAGTTGTCTGATATATCACTTATTCACATATGTCCTCCATCTGTCCTGACCTCCATGAAAGGAAAATGTCCATTTGCTTGTGGTTCAGGCTGCAAACAGTAGGGCTGGATGGTCTAGTTTGCATCCCAGTCCTACTTCTTCATTCCTGTGAAATCATGAGTGAGATACTAGAATCACTCTGTGCTTCAGTCTCTTCTTTCGGAAATTAGATTAGTAGTAATACTTACCCATTATGGTTGCTGATTCAATAAGTTGAAAAGTGGTTAGGATAGTCTATGACACCAGGGTACAACAAATGTCTGCTACTAAAGAGTTACTTCAGAATTACTGATTGCACCCTCCCAAATTTGCATTTTAGTTTACTGAAACCACAACATTAAAACTTCTGAAAATATTTATTTGATTGAATAATTTACATTAGCCATTATATCTTCATAAAATAAATTACTTTCCAATTGGCATAAAAGTATATTTTAGCAAATCTCTGTTACAATGCACCTATTTCCAGACCATACAGTAGTTCCCTCTCCTTATATTTACTATTTAGGGAACTAAATTAGGAAAAGTGCAGAACATAATATCTTGCAGATTTCACTAATCCTCTCAATAAATGGTATTTACTCTGTACATATTAGAAGCTCAGAAAGCAACAATGATATTCAAGGGCAATAGTTTAAGACAGTGAAGAATGAAGGCACAGGGCAGATAAAGTTTAAAGAGAAAACATGTGAAAAGTGCCTTGTACTAGGCCAAACACTGAGTTAAATAAATGGTAAAAATAAAGCCAAAGCTATCTACCCAACAAAATGTAACATAAGCCCTCATAAATCTATGGACTTGTTGAAAATTGTACTGCAACAATTGTGTGCAAGGCATGCATGCCAGGATAGAGTTAACTTGTGGCTACACTGTGGTAATTCTACTCTTATCTCAAGGGATACTTGGAATTCTGGTATACACTCTGGGCCAGTAGAAAAATAAAATATACCAGCTAGTGACTTATAATACTTTAAACTAAAATCACTCCCAAAAGTAATCTGAATTAGCTCTTACTTACTGTTTATCGTAAAGGTGTGGATTGATGGTATGCACCTGCCTTATACGGTTGTGTAACTGTGTAGCCTGGGTGTTACTATGTGGTCAGTGGGGAATAATAGGCTATTAGGTTAATATATACCTTGTTCCCTGAGTAGGGTGTGTCTCAATATCTTACTGGTTCTCACTATGAAAATAAAGTGCATCTTGTGCTAAGGAAAGTCCTTGCAAGGTTCCCCTGGAATTCTTGGAACTTTCTTCTCTTTCTTTCCTTCCTTCTTTCCTTCCCTTCCCTCCCCTGCCTCCCTCCCTCCCTCCCTCTCTCCCTCTCTCCTTCTCTCTCTCTCTCTTTCTCTCTTTCTTTCTTTCTTCTTTCTTTTCTTGAGATAGGTTATCACTATAATGCCCAAGCTGGAGTGCAGGGGCGTGATCATGGCTCAGTGTAGCTTCAACCTTCTAGTCTTCCCACCTCAACCTCCTGAGTAGCTGGAACTATGGGCATGTACCACCATGCCCATCTGTTATTTTATTTTTTTTTTTTGAGGAGATGGGGTCTCACTGTGTTGCCCAGGCTGGTCTTGAACTCCTGGGCTCAAGGATTCCTCCTGGCTGGGCTTCCCAAAGGGCTGGAATTACAGTCATGAACCAATGCGCCTGTCCTCCTTAGATCTTTCTTTTTTGGGTTTTCATTCTTTTGCTGTACAATATTCTTAATCTTTATAAGTACACCCTGTCAAAACTCATGACTTTTTTCAATTCTACAGTTAGTTCCATTAACAAGAAGACTGTAATAATTTTTGACGACGTAATATAAATTATGGCTATGGCTTCAGTTTAGGAGCAGAAAGAATAAAAGGGAGATGAAGAACCTCAAATGCCAGGCAATAATCCATTTAATTCTGGTTTCAAGCTATTCAGACACTGAGACCACTAATAGGAGAAAAATATATATCAAGAAAATTTGAGGTAAATCCAGAGCTAGATGCTTTATAAAAGATTTAAGCACAGTAGAAACCAATCAAGAATGTGGTAGCATGGCTGCTTTTCATGCATTTGGCAAAAATCAAAGTAACTTAGAGCTGAAGGCTTCCAGGTCTATGAGTTACACTGATGATCCTGTCAGTAAGGATGATAGGGATGACAGGCAGACTTCATAAGGACCAATCAAAATAAGGAGATAGTTAATCAAAATTAATTTAAGTTGTTACATTGTGAATGATCTGTGCCACTTCTTGATGTGAAATTATTGGGCTAGATTTTATGTGTTGATGAGAACAGCGCTATTACTCTTTCATTTAATACTGCTAAATGGAAGAAAAGGTTTGACTTACTTATCAGCTTCAAAATGCTAATAAATGGGCAAACTGCTAATCTGTTGATCTGGATAAAGTCGAGGAAACAGAAATTGTATCCTCACAAGGTGAATTACCCAAGTACAATCATGGAGAGTAAATTGAATACTTTTTGGCAATTTTTTGTGTAATTATTTCAGTGTGAGCTAGGTCAGGAATGATAGAGAGATAGACAGCAAGAGCAACACAGAGATATGTCCTATATATCATGCAAAATTGAAGGAATCACATCTTATTTGGGGGATATTTCAAGCAATATGTATAACCTAGGAATAGTATGAGTGGTGACAGAGAGGAAATGTTAAAATGTGAGATTATGAAAGTAAATATAAATACATGTAATACCACAATTGAATATTTTACATTATGCTAGTAAGTTTGGAACTTATCAAAAGTACAGAACTTTTAGTAATGTAGTGATAAAATCAAATTCATTCCTTAGGAAACAAAAATGAATGTGGGATTGATATTAAAGTAGAAAGCAGACAAATGTTGACCAGAAGGGTCTCAATTTTTAAAATACAATACTATTTCAAATGAAACGAAGAGAGAGAAAAGACATAATTAAGACAATAGCTATATGCATGGAAAGTTTAAACAATTTAGGCAGATACTGATAGCGTACAAACAATGGAAGCTGGTATTGGGTAGATACAGAAGAAGAGGAAGAAATGAAAGACAATTCCAGGTGCCTACTTTGGAAAACAGATAATTTACTTAATAAGAGGAGTAGATTTGAGAATCCTAATATCCATTTTTGATTAATTAAGCACCTATGGTTTAACAGTTTAAATTACTCTTGTGAAAAAACATTGAGCAAAGTATAATACTAACACAGTTTTATTTCTCTCTTGCAATAAAATCTAAGTTCATCCCAATGTGTCAGTAGAAACAGAATGTAAAAGGGAGACTGATAATGGGATACTAAATTTAAGAGGTCTTCCTCTCTCGAAATATTTTTGTTATATTATTTAAAATTTCTGATCTCTGAATTTGTTGAAACTTTTGGAATTATAGTAAAATTTGAATTCATAAATATCTTTATATAATATATAGTGTTCTTGTAAAGATTGAGTCACTACAATCTAGTCACATGTTAACCTGGCACGGTTAAATCAAATTGTTTTATTCAAATCATTTAGGTGATATTAAAGTCTCTGTGAAAATAGAAATTGAAATTACCTATAACGAGAAAGAGAGGAATTTGTAGAATAGACCATTTAGAGGAATGGAGAATATCATGGCAGAATATGAACTTTTAAGAGTCTCTAAATTTACTGCAATCCAACCACAATGACTTCTATTGTTTTTCTCTCACACAGTATCCAAACTTGTTCTACTTTAATATCTTTATATTGCAATTCCTTCTTCTGATATTCTTACCACCATGTTTTCAAACAAGCTAGATAAAAGTGGGGACATGTAAAATATAACTTTATGTTATTCAGCTATTAGCTCAAGTATCAGTTCCTGATTACACAAGTCACACCCTCACCCACTCCTCCCATCTTGTGACATTCTAAAAATATTGCCTAGAAAGATAATGGGCACAAAATAAAATCTCGATAATTCTGTTAAATAACTGAAAAAAAAAATAGAAAACTACATCTTTGGTTTAAAAAATAAGAAAAAAATTAGTTCATTGACACAGGAACTCAGTTCTCAGTGCATTTGGGGTATTTCATTAGTTGCCATTTTTACACACTAACATGTACTTTGCAACCTGGAGAAATGTACAGAATGCAAGCTTTGGAAACAACTACATTTAGGACTTAATATTGGCTGCAAAAAATAGAACAGTCTAGATAATTTTCTGTGATTCCGTTTCCTTAATTGCAAAAAGGAAGTATTTTTAATAATTTTATGAAAATTTAATGAAACATTTTATATGGCAGATATAAAACCATATATACCTAAACCTAACTTTAATTCTTTTCTTCTCTGACTCAACTTTATTTATAAATTGCTACACATAATTTAAAATATTATAACCACAAGAAAATTGACTCTTAAATTACAATGACCAACTCCAAAACAGAATTTTGTGAAACTCATTTTGAACCGGTGCTTTATTTAAATTTAACTTTTTATGCTTTTGCTCGTAATCCTTTTTTTCTCTAAAACTAAAAATATTTTCCATGTACAACTCTTACCATCACTGCAACCCCACTAAAAGATTATAAAGTCATTTATTCTTATACTTGAATAAAACATTTTAAACATGTAATAAGAATGGCATATTTATAACATCAGTTTAATGAGACAATTTTTAAATTAAGCTTAGTATGTGGATGAAAATTTCTTAGTTAATGGAATGTTGTCTGCACTTTTTATTTGGAGTTGGAAGGTGAATGAGCTATTGTTTAGAATTGTGCAATGAATTATAGAAGCCAGATCTTTACTCAAAAATAAACAAATGAGTTCTGTGTATAATCTATACTACTTTTCAGGCTAAATGCTCAATTTTCTTTGACTCATCTATTGGTTTAAGCACTAGCCTCTGGTTCTTCATACAATATAAAGATTTGTGAAAGTATTTAAATAATTATAACCAAAGTAGTTTAAAATACTGCATCACTTGAGAGACAGTCTTTTACAAAATATTAAATTGATTAACTTGAAAAGGCTAGATTTGATGCAATTGGAGGTAAACTGTGTTTTAAATTTAAAACAACTTCATGTTCTCTAGGTATAAACTAAGTAATTTTCTTTAAGTCAGTAATATTTGTAAATACACTTTCAGACCATATAAGAACAGAGGAAAAGTCCTAAGAAATTATAAATGCACAACTAAAAATCACTGTGGGTGTTAATCCTGTTATGAATGAATTATGTTGCATCTTTCAGGTATATAAAAATGAGTTTAGTTATTTTGTCATTGTTTAGCAGTAAGAGTAATATTTTTATTTTTACTATTAAATTATGATTATCATTTCCAACTGGTTCAAAAAAAAAATCACAGTGGTCTCTCTGTATCCTCAGGAGATATGTTCTAAGATATCCATGAATAGTATCAAAACCTATATGTACTATGCACTAATTTCTATTCCTCCATCATAATTTCACAGACGATTAATTTTAACCATCTGTTTTAGCAACCTCAGTATATGATGTTTTTTTCTTTAATTGTCAGGAACTTTCACCTATTCACTTAAAGGAACCACATTATGGCTTCTCTTTGGCACACCCAAATTGCCAGAATCTTGTACCTTTGGGACATTAATAAGTAAAATAAGGATTACTTTAACACAAGCACTGTGATATTGTGACAATCAATTTTATAACGGAGATGCCAACTCGGTGACTAACATGCGATAGCATGTGCAATGTAAATATGTTGGACAAAGGGATGATTCCCATCCCATGTGAAATGACAGAAAATTTTACCATGCCTCTCAAAATAGTATGCAATTTGCAATTTACTAATTGTTCATTTCTGAAATTTTCTATTTAATGTTTTTGGTGCACAAATGACTATGGGTAACTGAAACCATGGAAAATAAAACCACAGATAAAAAGGGACTACTGTGTACCTGTAGTTTGGCTATCCTAACTATGCAAGAAATCACCTGTCCTGCTCAGAGTCAAACAAATTTAATTTCTAAAAGACTTACCGGCCGGGTGCGGTGGCTCAAGCCTGTAATCCCAGCACTTTGGGAGGCCAAGACGGGCAGATCACGAGGTCAGGAGATCAAGACTATCCTGGCTAACCCGGTGAAACCCCGTCTCTACTAAAAAATACAAAAAAATAGCCGGGCGAGGCGGTGGGCGCTTGTAGTCCCAGCTACACGGGAGGCTGAGGCAGGAGAATGGCGTAAACCCAGGAGGCGGAGCTTGCAGTGAGCTGAGATCCGGCCACTGCACTCCCGCCTGGGCGACAGAGTGAGACTCCGTCTCAAAAAAAAAAAAAAAAAAAAAAGACTTAACAAGGAGCTTTCAAATAGCCACGCATTAAAAAAAATTAGATAAGTTATCTAACATATGTATTTTTTAATAGTAAAAAATCAAATTACAATTAATATGTGCATAGAAGGAGCATTTGTATTTTTAAATGAGTGATAATTAAAATAAAAAAACGAAGGTGCTTTTTGAATAAATGCTTGTATTTATAGAACACCTGGCTCACATTTAAAATTTGTCTTTTTTTGATATCACACCGTCATCCTCAGGATTCCTCCTATGAACATGACAGATTTAACTCCAGAGGTGCAGAAATAGACAGTGGTAAATGCCTACATTTTATTAATATATATATTTTCTAGTATTTAGTATATTAAAACTTGGTTAAACCAAAATATTATATGTGGATCAAACTATACAAAAGATAATTATTTTATTTCTTTTTTCTTGCTAAGTGTTATGTGCTAAAATATTCATGTTCATCTAAAGATTTGCATTTTCTGACAAATAATAATGGCCTTATTTCGGGTGATATGCACATACTCAATGCAAATTAAACAATTCAACAATTTAACCTTGAAATATACCTAATATCTTAGATGCAGCAATTCTACAGAGAAATATGCAACACCCAGGGAATAAAAGAAAGTACAATCATGCAAATATTAAAGTGTAATTCACTGTATATTAAGTATATCTCCAGCAATTACATTCTCTTTAGCTTTATCTTCTTAATTATTTAGAAATTAATGTACTTCTGGTAAACACAAAAAGTTAAACAAAAATATATTCAGTCCCCATCTCACAAAATTCCACTAAAAATGTAAGGGAATATTTAATTAATGCATACACAAGGACAATGGAAATGGAAGTGTGAATGGCAGCTACAAAATGTAAAAAACCAAAAGAAGTACCTTTGATGAAAAGGCCATGTACTGCTGTAATAGTTAGGCTAAAACAGGCAAAGCCATGCCACAGAGTTCTAGTTAACTTCAGGAAAGCTAAAGGCACCAACTACCTTTGAAAGTAGATGATGAATATAGGTCTTAAGATCAGAATAATAACTTAAAGTTTGTTTAAGTGTTCTTAGACTTCCAGGTTTTTTCTTTCATAGCACAGGTAAAAGCAATTACCTCTCCTCTACTACGGCATAAACCTAGATTTATGCTGTGAAGCATTTAAACCAGGGAGGCTATGGACTCTGATATTAGTATAGCAGGGATACCATACTGAAGTAGGAATACATGCTCAATGAAATGCACTATCCTGAAATAAGGAAAACATTTCCCATCTTCAATCAACTTTCATAAAAATGACAGCCAGATGTCAATACCCCAAAATGGAACACTGGAGAACTCTTCTATGGGAAAATTATTAATACACAAGAAGAAAAGTTTAACATCTTAGGCAATGTTTCCCAAGGGCACAGATGAGATGGAAGCCTGCTAGTTGACATGTTTTTAAGAGAACTACAGAATATTGATATTGATTCTGCTTTTTATTTCTCACTCCTGAATATAATTGGATAGCTAAATTTCAACAGATGTTTGAGGACAGTCCATAGTAAGAAAAAAGAGGCCAAATAACAAATGGCAAATATAGGGAGGGGGGAATTCATAGAAACCAGAAAGAAATGTGCGGGACAGGAGGGAGTAAAGATAATGCAATCTTAAGTCTGTGAGCAATAGCCTTAGAGAGGATATTTCACATGTGGAAAAATAATCCTTAATAAGGGACAATAAATACATATATTTGAAAATATAGATATAAACATAAATAGAGATAGAGCTACGTAAAAATATTAGATATGGTTAAATCAAGCCAATTAACACATCCATCTCCTCACTTACCTATCATTTTTTTTATGGTGAGATATTTGAAATTACTCTTATTTTAAAATATGTAATAAATTATTATTCACTATAGTCTCCCCACTGTGCAATAGATCTTAAAACATATTTCTCTTATCTGAAAGCTTATATCCTTTACCACACAGCTCCATATTCCTCACCTCCCTACCTCTCCAGTCTCTGATAAACATAATTTTACTCTCTACTTTTGTGAGACTTTTTAATATTTCACCTTGTATGCATATATCAGAACATCACATTAGACCCCATAACTTTATACATTTAAATTTGTCAGTTACAAATATTAATAGAAAAATCTCAGAAATAAAAAAATGAGATGATTAAAATAAAGTTTAGGATAATCATAAGCAAATGATCAGGATGGCATTTGACTTCTCAAAAGAAGCAATTAAGTCTATAAGTCAGTGAAGCAAAACTATAAATATTCTAACAAAATGGTTTTGAATTGTGTGGCCAATCAAATTAAAAAATAATGTATGGGTAGATTTAGGTGACATTTCAGGTATTCAAGATTTTATTTTACTTTTCATAATCCATTTGTAGAAGACTATTGGAGTATGAGCTCTATCAAAAGATTAATCTAAAAAGAGGAATAAATATGGTTCAAGTTACAGGACATCCAATACAAGACTACTGGGTTTTATGTTTGTGCCAGGAATAATTTTTGTTAGGAATATTGTCAATGAAGCATTTTGCAGAGCAGAAAATGTTCTGTCTTGACCTAGTGGTTAAAAGGATTTAGAGAAAAAATATACTTGACTATACATTAAAATTTTAAGTACTTTAATGTATTTTTAGTTATACCTCAACATGAAGTAAATAAACCAAAGCAACAAAAGAAATGAAGACAGTATTAAAATGAATCTAATCAATATGGAGGATCTAAAATGTTGTTACTAACATAACTAGCATGCCAGCAGGATGGATGGGATGTTTGGAATTCGGTGAGTTTCCCTTTCTCTTAACTTCTAATGTCTCTTTTCCATTTGACTTCTCTCTCTTCATTACTGCAGTCGACTATTTTCCAAAAGCATAAAATGAAAACATCAAAGGCTACATTTAAGGACAAATAACGACACCTCTATTGTATGTTTTTGAAAAACTGAGTCACAGGGAAGAAGGAATGAACTCTAACTCCTGTAGGGATGAGTGGTATACAAAAGCAAAGATGGAAAAATTTGTTACTAGCTACATTTAGCCCATATGCTATCATGTGAATACTGTGATGGCAGCTCATCCATTTTTACTGTTTACACAAATTCATCTTATAAATATTCCACAAGATTCTTTCCTCTCTCCCTCCTTTCTTTCCTTCCCTCTTTCCTTCTTTGTTTCCTTCTTCTCCCTCCTGCCTTTTCTACATTTCTCACTCCCCCTTTTTTTTCTTTCTTATTGTTTATTTCCTCATTCTTTCTTTTAAATATGTAGCTTGCATCCTTTCCAACATTCTTTGTTTTCTTACAAATAATGTTGTAATACTATTTTACGGTGTAATATTGTATACCTATGTCACAATGCAAAGGATAAAATTATATAAGAACATATAAGTAGGAGGAAAATTAATGTCATAGCATACGTACAACTTCAAATTATTAGATAATGTTTAATTTTATCCAAGTTGCTTATCCAAGTTTGTTATCACTTAAGCTCTCAGTGATCATGTGTGAGAGCTCTGATTCCAATCATTCTGGCTAAAGCCTGTTATGTTCAGATTTTTGTTTTCTTTTGACTATTTTAGTAGGTATGAAACATTGTTTATTGGCTTTAGTTTTATTTTCATAATAACTGGGAAAATTGAGTATATTTTCATATGTTTGATGATAATTTTTATGTCCTCTCTGAGAAAAAAAATATTCACGTGTTTTTACCATATTTTTTTGAAAGACATGGTATATCATCCCTCTTTTCACAGGCATAAACATTCTTCTGACTCTTTTTGGAATTATATATCCTTCCCTACTGAGCTAATATGCCAGTTTGATCATATTTTAAATATTTACACATTTAAACACCACAATGTTTTCTTTTCATTTCAAATGTAAACAGAAATACAAATTTAAAATGAGCCTTAATTCTCTCTCTTGAAAATATAGAAAGACATTTCCCTTCCCTCCTATTTCTCTGAGCACTTATTTTAGAAAATTTTCACTCTAAATACATTCTCCTCTCTTTGAAATGTGTATAAATCGTTTTGAAGACTACATAGGACTTTTGCTAGCTTTGTGACTTAGGACTAGCTTTTTCTAAGACCTTGGAGTCATCTCTTTGAAATGCAAACATCAAGGAAGATAGCACCCCTACCTTCCAGTTTCAGTGAAAGGGTAGAAGTCTAACTTTGTGAGTTCCTTGCTCCAAACTGCAAAACTATCTCCTGTTACAAAGATACAGAGAAGTTTGTTAGTCCTGTGGATAAAGTCAGTTACCTAAATAGATGGTCACCTCAATTGCTAGGTAAGTTTAAATAAACTATGTGTGACAAATGTTGCTTGTGAAGTCCTCTTACTTGAGGACTAGTTGTTGTTTATCTTAAAAACAGGTATGTAGTGGGTTGTATCTGCTTTGTCTGTATAAAAGGGTGAGATTTCTTTCTGTCTCAGAAATCTCTTAGTAAATTGCCTGTGGTGTGGATTGCATTCTGGTTTAACACCTATACAAAAATAAAACTGTTTTCTTTCTTTATTTTGTATTTTTGAGATGGAGTGTTGCTCTGTCACCCAGGGTGGAGTGTAGTAGCATGATCTTGGCTCACTGCAACCTCCGCCTCCTAGGATCAAGTGATTCTCCTGCCTCAGCCTCAGAGTAGCTGGGACTACAGGCGCCCACCACCATGCCTGTATGATTTTTGTATTTTTACTAGAGATGGGGTTTCAACATATTGGTCAGGCTGTATGCCTTGTGATCTGCCTGCCTTGGCCTCCCAAAATGCTGGAATTACAGGCATGAGCCACCACGTCCGGCCAACTGTTTCCTTTGTCTACTACCCTTGTGGTAAGTTTTTCTGGACTGGAAGACTTTTTCTTATATCTCCTGAACAAAAACATCTATAGGGCTCTGTACAAAACAATTAGAAAGTAAGATAAATTTATATTTATGTCTATTATCTGCTAAAATATGTGATCATCTCTCTTTTATTTACTTAGTTATTTATTTTGGGGCTTGCATGTCAGTTTCAGTTACTGCTGCCCATAATTATAAGACTATGAGGCAAAGGATCTAACAAATTTATACCAATTTTTAGTTTCTGAGTTTTGAGAACGATAAAAGTTATAAAATTTTAGCCCACATCTCTTTTTATGAGGCATAACTTATAGAGACTTAAACGTACATTATGTGTTACATTCTTATAAATTGTTGCAAATGCATCCAGTCATGACACCCATATCCCTATCATGATAAATAGCAAGGGTTGAAAAACTATAATCTATGGGCTCAGTCGGGCCATTCACTGACATGTTTATTAAAAAATTATTGGAGCACTACTAGGTCCATTTATTTATGCATTTTCTATGGCTACTTTTGTAATAAAGAGTATTACCGAGTAATGCAATACACAGTGGTGGCAACAGAAAGCCTATGGTCCCAAGAGGTTAAAATATATACTATCTATTAATTTACAGAAATGTTTCCAAACCCCTGATATTTCCACAATGGTTTTTCATGCCCCTTCCCAACAGGTACCCAGTCAAAATGCAATCATCTCTCTTCTGATATTTAACCATAGGTTATTTTCACTATCCAAAAATTTTATTTAATTGGAATCATACAGTATTCACTTCTTTGTATACAGAATTCCTAAGCAAAATATTGGGATAATTAATAATTTATTGTACCAATAATTTATTACTTTATATTATTAAGTAGAATTACATTCTAGGAATATATCACATTTTGTTTATCTTCTTCTGTTGATGGACAATTATTAAATTGCTTCCATTTCAGTCTACTATTTGGAAACTGCTATAAACATGCAATTTTTTTTCTTTCTTTTTTTTTTTTTTTGAGACAGCATCTCGCTGTGTCACCCAGACTGGAGCGCAGTGGCGCGATCTCGGCTCACTGCAAGCTCTGCCTCCTGGGTTCACACCATTCTCCTGCCTCAGCCTCCCAAGTAGCTGGGATTACAGGTGCCTGCCACCATGCCCAGCTAATTTTTTTGTATTTTTTTGGTAAAGACAGGGTTTTACCATGTTAGCCAAGATGGTCTCAATCTCCTGACCTCGTGATCCACCCACTTTGGCATTTCAAAGTGCTGGGATTACAGGCATGAGCCTCCACACCCGGCCAAATATGTAAATTTTTGTGTAAAATTTTTTCAGTTTCTATCATGTGCATACCTAGTGTAGAATAGTTCAAATAAGTTCTTATTTAACTATAAATTAAATACCAAATAATTTTCCAAAGAAGCTTCCCTTTTTAACATCCCACAGACAGTGTATGAAAGCACACATCATTTTATATCCATGATAACATTTTACGTTCAAGTTTTTAAATATTTATTTTACTAGTATTTTATCAGGTGGTTAGTATTTGATTCCAGTCTTCCAATGTATCTTTGTATTTTTATTTAAATTATATATCTTAAAAAATTAAGATAGTTCAATCTTGCTTTTTTTTTTAACCAACGACTACAATCTACACCTTTTAACCAGGATTTGTAATACATTTTTATATTACAATAATTATGAATATGTTAGCATTAAATCTACAATAGTGCTTTTTTTTTCTACTTGCCCCATCTCATCTTGTTATTGTCTTCACCCTTTTAAAAAGGCTGTTAGTTTCCCCCGACTCACCCAAAAAAATCAACATTCTTTGAAGGAAGATGACAAAATTCGCTTTCAATGACATAACAATTTGATGTACATAATACAGATTTTTAAAACATGCAAAAAAGTAGGAATGTTAAGTAGCAAAAGCAAATAAATAAAACCCAAAACAAACAATAAAGAAAGATGTGGTGGGGGAGATGAGGCAAAACAGTCAGTAGAAACAAGCACTAAGGTGACTGAGATGTTGAAAATTCCAAACCCAGAACTTTTAAACATAGGTTTAAAGATTTAAACAAAAATATATACGTAATGAGTGAACATATAAGGACTTCCACAAGAGAAATGAAGGTTACAGATAAAAACAAACATAAAATTCTAGAAAAGAAAATTCAATATCTGAAACAAAGTGTCCAGTAGATGGTTTCACATCATATTGGATATTGTTAAAAATAGAGGTCAATGAACAGGTGAACATATCAACAAATTTTAAAGTGCAAAGAGAAAAATGACTTAAAACATAGAAAATTTGTTTAAACATTAGTGACCTCTGGTATAATATTTAATGTTTCAATATACACATAAATATAATCTCAGAAGTGAATAAGGGGAAGATTGAATTGCAAATATATCAACTGACTGATGATTTTCAAACTTAAAATGAAAACTATAAATTCACAGATTCAAGAATTCCCATGACTCTCCCAAGTAAGGCATTTCATTATCGAATTATTGAAAGTGAAAAGTCAAGGAAAAACGATTAAAAACAACAAGCAGGGGAGGTTGCACTCTACATGAGAATTAATATTCCAAATAACTAATGGCTTCTCATCAGAAAAGATAGAAAAACAAAAACCCTAAGACATTAGAATGCTATTTTTTAGAGTACTAAGATAGATAGACAGACAGACAGACAGAAAACTATAAATCCACTATAAATATCCTTTAAGATGAAAAAAAAGAAGTTAGAAAAAATCTGGGAGTCTTTGTTAGCAAAAAGTCAGCCTTATAAAAAAATGCTAAATGAAGTTTGTTAAGTTGTAAAATGATGATACTAGAAGAAAACTTGAATACATACAAAAGAATGGAGATGGCTGAAAATGGTATACACGGGGATAAAATACTTCTTTTTATCTTTATTTCTTCAAAAAATATTTATATTATGTATTTAATTAAAATATGTAGCAATAATAGGATAAAATGGGAGAAAAAAATGCAAGCATGTTTTTTAAGCTTTTTACATGTAAAGTGGCATAATATTAATGCAAGGCAGATTATGATAACAGCATATACTGCAAGCTCTAGAGTATTCAGTAAAAATAAATAAAATAAGAAAATTTTGATTAGAACCAATGAGAAAAATTAAAATATTTAAAATAATTGCAATTTCTTGTTTCAGTTGAACAAAAATGATTACCATGCTACTTTATTTTCTACAGAAATATAGTCATATTTAAAAAATAAACAAGCATAGCTGCAGAAAATGCATTGTACACATTTTGAAAGTTAATGGTATTTTACATGATTGTTACACCTAATCCCACACAAGTATAATTTGGTGATACCTTGAAGTTCTCTTACATAGATCACTCTAAACAAAATTAAACATAAGCATTAGTATCCCAGAATATTAGAAATTCAAAACTAACTTTGATTTCTATCTATGATGAGTAATACTACTAACAAAATGGATATAACTTTGATTATGATTTCTAGAATTAAAGCTATATTTTTTGCTAAATCTAGTATAATAGGTTGTTTATGAAAAATGTTATTAATACTCACCTGAATGTTACCACCAGAAGAGTTTGTCTAAATTTGGAATATATGTAGGTAAGTGCAGAGTTAAACTTGAGATAAGGGGAACACATAGTTAATGAGAGAAAATATTTAGTACCAAAAACAAATTTCTAAAATGTAATTCACACCTGCTGTCTAAAAAGAAATAAATATTTACAGATAAGTGAAAAACTAACTTAGGGGAGAGAAAAGAAACACATAGTTTATGAAAGAAAATTTTAGTTCAAAAAAGTTTGTTAAAATTTACTTCGCCCAAGACTTGCACTAAGAAATCTCTTGCAACACAGTTTTGCAGAAGCCTCAATTAGAGAATTCAAACATATTTTTAAAATATCAAGGGTTGTATACTAAAGAAATCTTAAAACTTTAGTAAGTCAGTTTTTACAGATTGTCAACTTTCAAACATTTTTATACATAAAACCTATTAGAAATTTGTCACACTAGTTTTTTTAAGTATATAATAAGGTATATAATTTAGATATGTCTGAAAATGCAATGTTTGTGTAAATTAGCAGTTTGAGATATGGGGGGAGGGAAGCCTAAGTATGGCAAAGGAAAAAGGACATGTTATTATTTACTCAAAGAAAGTTCATTATTTTTTTACAAATCTGATGAGGGTAAAGCTACTCTCCTCCATTTGTAGCAATGGCATCTTGAATAGGTGTCATTCATGATCACATAGCAAAGAAGGAGAAAACATGATTGCTTCCATCTGTTATTAAACCACTCTTAGAAATGACGAACATATTTTCAGTTTATACCTAGATTGTTTTGACCCAGACATATGGCTCAACTGCAAAGGAGAAAATGAAAATAGATTTCTGCATCCTCATGAAGAAGAAAATAAGTTTTATATTATAATAATATTTTTTACCAGTAATCAAATTATGATTTTGCAATTGGCAACTGAAAGAAGAACACACTTTAGTATTCAATGGAGATCAGATAACTAAAATTACTAACCCCATATTATGAGAAAAATAAAAGTAAAATATTTTACATTATCAGATATTTCAGGCCAAAGAAGAAGCTTGAGCATTATCACCAGTATTATAAATTTGAGCCATGTAAGGGATAAAGTGTATATTAATATAGATTAACATGAGGATGATTCTGGGATTCAACAGGAAAAAGACGTTAGAGCCAATAAATGAGAGCCTTTGGGAGCAATTAAAAGTGTATTTGAATATAATGATGTTTCAGAGGGGAAAAAATGTTTGCAGGGAAAGCCTGGAGTCATCGAGACCATTTAGAACTTGTTAGAGATCAAATAAAAGGCAATAAATATCTAACCTGATGAAATAAAATCAATGAAAGGAGGACAAATTTGAAAGATAATGAAGTGGAATTGATTTGAAATATTAGCCATGAAATCTGGGAATGAGGAAAGCAGCAGAGATATAGCAATTTTTATACGTTGTATTTGATACCATGAAATGCTGTTGATTCTGTTATTAAAAAAACAGGAGACAAAAGGTATCTTTCAGGGAATGAAGTTGAGTTCTCTTTGGAATAAGGAGTTGGAAAGATTTGCAGGAAACAAAGGTGGATATATAGTTGAGGCAATTAGGACATTCATACCTAGAACTACTGAGAGATTAAAACTAAAAACAAACCCTAAATATATGTGCCTTGTATTGTATTTGACATCCTTAGAGAACATGTTTAAACAACATTAAATTTGAGGATAAATAAGTAATGAGTATAAAGGAATGCTTACTTTTAATGTTGGACAAAAAAGGAAAGTCAAAGATGCTTTTGGATTGAATACTGTAAGTAAGTTAATATAATTAAAATCAGATATTCTTATAATTTATACCTAGATTTTTGATTATGGTGTAGGTCACTGAATAATATTTCCTCCAAAATGGAAATATATAATGTTGCTAATTCTCTGATCATAGGAGGCATGCTGAGTGAAGTACGTTGTCCACACCGATCCAAAAATTGTTTACAGTCTTCTACCGTAATGAACAGGAGTGTACACATTTGTCCCATGGATATGTGAGGCCTTGATGTTCTGTGTTCAGTTACATTCATCTCAATAAAAACTGTAATAAACTTTTTTATGACCATTAATATTACTCCATTTTCTTTCTGAACCTCAGTATTGTGATCTCTAATTGTTTTACATAAAATTTTATAATTGAGGATATATCACAAAAGAAATTAAAATGAGACCTAAATAAATGGCAAACATAATATGTTCCTGAAAAGAGATATGTTTTAATCATAAAAGCTTCCACCCAATTAATTTATAAATTAAACACAATTCCCAAATCATCTAGAAAAATAAAGAAATATTACAGGTAAGGAAAAATGTTAAAGCAAACTTACCTTTACAAATATGAAAGGCTATTAAGTAAGCATGATGCTAAACATAGTATACATCTGAAAGAAAAACTTGATAGATAAATAGAATAATGTACATAAAAATTTAATGAAATATCATTATTAAAGAAAAGTTATTTTGTAAAAAATGTGTTTCAAAATAGTGGATGCATGAATCACTCAATAAATTATATGTTACAAGAAAGTAATCGCCTGGAAAACTGATAACACCATTATGATTAAGTAGGTAAATGAATCATTCAATAAATGGTATTGAAACAAGTAACTAATTGTTTAAAAATATGATAATCTTGTTTGTATCAATCTCATTATTAGCTATGCTAATTGCTATAGTACACATACCATGAAAGTATAATGACCTGTGTAATAGCCCACAAAATTTTTCCTCATCAGAGAACAGCTTCCTTTCAGGCTCAGTCTATTTTAACCTCTCCCATACACAAGGAATTTGAACTGTGCTATACCAGTAAAAAAAGAACAGCAAGATAAAGGACAAACCACCAAAACTGTGGATTGAAAGTAACACACAATATTTTCACTTGAGTTCCATCAGCGAAGTGTAGTCATTTAATCTAATGTATATGCAAACCAGCTACAATACTGACAGGGAAATAGAGGACTTGTGACGTGGATTGTTGATGGATAGCCGTACCTATCTCTTTGTACACTGTATACCAAAATAAATAAAAAGTAAGTACATATTTAAATATGAACTAGAATACAATTGTATTTACATTTAGTTACTTTAGGATTTAGCCTTTTAAATACAATTCAATAGGTAAACTCCAAAATAAAAACTGATATATTTGAGTAATAAATTTTTTAAAAGTTTACATATAAAATAACCCAACACTTCCTGAGCAAAATTAAAGACAAAATGCCAAAGGAAAATATGTTCCATATATGACAAAAACTTGGAACATATCTACAAAAATTCATATAAATCACTAGGAAAATTCAATACAAATACTATGAACTGACAACAAAAAATGAAGGAACTTAAATAGTGAGTAGGAATATAAAAGAATACTGTTTTCCAGTCAAATTTGTGAAAACTTAAGAATTATAATACCTGAAGTTCCACTTTTAGTCATGATGAAGTTACAAAAACTGGATTTTAACCTCCAACAATAAAAATGAAAAGCTCAACAAAACATAGGAAACAAGTCCTTTCACACACTTAACAATAAGCCTGCAGAGGAATTGGATCCTTGAGAGGAACAAAATAGTTGAGCAGTGCAATTGTCTTTTGTCTGGAGGTGATTTCCAATCAGCGTCAGTGGAGCCACAGAGCACGATGATGTCACTAAATAAAGACACAGATATCAGAATACGAAGCTAAGATGCCTCGAATGGTGAATTAGAGTTATAGGAAGAAGGATGACACACAGAGAATGAGCTACAGATGTCTGTTTAGGCACACCCCTTCAATGTTTGCTGATCACTAGACTGTGCATGCATAGATAGAAATTCCACAAACCAGGTTTAAAACATGGTGGGTCGCGGGGGAGAACTGGCAACCTCAATAATTCTTGGAGTTCAAATAAGGTAGTAGAGAAGGCACACTTAAGCTACAATCAGGCAGAGTTGATAGTCCTCAATCAGTCACTCAGACATTTAGAATCCAGCGTTGTGACACTTAAGTGGTAGAGATGAGCTATACATATAGTGAAGGTTTCTCTAGAACTAGAACAGCAAAGCTAAGAGGAAATCTCAAAAGGATTAAAAACAATTTCAAAGCAATATAAATGCTTGTCAAAATAAAGCTTCCCACCTTCTAAAGAAAGGCAAAAAAAGAAAAAGAAAAAATAGAAATATAAGAATATAGTCTCATGATGTTGAATATCTGATTTAAAAATTACTGCATAGGCAAATAACCAGAGATATGTGATCCAGCCCATGGAAACAGATTCAACCTTCAGAGATATCCTGGAATTAATGGAAAAGGATATTAAAGCTGATGTAGCAGAAGAAAAAGGTAGAAGAATACATATTGGAAAAGAGTAGCTAAAACTTTTCTAAATCTGACAAAATGTATGAAGCCATAGATTGGAGAAAGTCAATGACCCCCAAGGCCAATCATAATCATAAAATCACCACCAAAATGTAAACATTAAAAAAATTGTAAAAATCTTTAAAACACATTCTTATCAAATTATTGACCACCATTATTGGAGTGCTACATGGAAAGGTAAGGAGGCTGTTACTTTGGCTATGGAAAATAATTAGAGAGAGAGAGTACAAATGTCTGTATCTTGAACAGTACAGAACTGCAAGCAGTTCGGCCTATTGTGAGATTGATGCATAACCATTAGAGTGGAAAAATCAATGGACTATTTGGTATACATGATTTATTTTGTTAGAATGGGAATATTTGAAGACAATAACTCTTTTCTAACATAGTAAAATAATAAAAAGATTTATTATTTAATTGGTATATTTTCAAAGTATTATGGAAAAAGATACAAAAGATGAAAGTGTTTTTTTTTTTAATTTGCTACTTGTAAATTTTTCTTAGCTCACAAATTTAAATGTTTGTCATAAATGAATTAAAACCTGAATTATTACCATATTATATAAATTTGGAAGACATCAAAATGCATCATATGCTTCCTCCGGAAACATCCAGATGCATCAAACTTAACTTGGGCATCTTGCTAAGCCAAGTGTAATTATATTAAAAATACATAGTTTCTAAAGAAATATGCATATGCATATTTCCATGATCATTATACTAGGGTTCTCTAGAGGGACAGAACTAATAGAATAAATGTATACATAAAAGGGAGTTTATTAAGGAGTATTGACTCACATGATCACAATGTGAAGTCCCACAATAGGCCATCTGCAAGCTGAGGAGCAAAAAAGCCAGTTTGAGTCCCAAAACCTCAAAAATGGGGAAGCTGACAGTGCAGCCTTAAGTCTGTGGTTGAAGAGTTCCAAAAGAGTCCAAGAGTCCCAAAGCTGAAGAACTTGGAGTCCAATTTTGAGGGCAGGAAGCATCCAGCATGGGAGAAAGATGGAGGCTGGAAGAGCCAGTTTACTCCTTCAACGTTTCTCAGAAAGATATGTTCATTCATAACTTTCATTCTTATCTATTTTATCCTTGCTGCACTGGAAGCTGATTAGATGGTGCCCACCCAGATTGAGGGTGGACCGGCTTTTCCCAGTCCACTGACTCAAATGTTAATCTCTTTTGGCGACATTCTCTCAGATACACCCAAGAACAAAACTTTGCATCATTCAATCCAATCAAGTTGACACTCAGTAGTACCCATCACAGCCATGAAACATAAGCCAACATAGTAAACTTCAAGATAACTTTAACACTGTAATTTTTGACTTATATACCATGTTAGCAGTATTAATGCCAAATTTCTAAAGCAGGTAACGTTTCATGACAAATTGTCTCTATATATCTTGAACTTTGTGATTTTTTCTTTCTCTTTGAAAGTTAAGGATTTTACCAGTATTTGTCTAATTTTTTCTTTTAAATTATTTTCACTGGATTACCATGAACATTTCAATGGGCACATTCAAATCTTTCTTCAGGTAAAATAAATTTGTTTCTATTATTGGTTTTGTAATTTCCTCATATTGCTCTCTTTTTGTTTTTATGGAACTTTTATTATTCATCTTGTCTCTTCTCTCATTCATATCTCTTAATATTTTATTTCATTATTTTATCTTGTTTTAATTTCAGTTATTATCATTACATATTTCTGTCTTCCAAGCAATTATTTTCAAAAGTAAATATTACTTTTTTCAATGTATCTAATAAGTTTTTAATATGAAATGTGGTTTGCATTACAAAATTTTTCTATCTTTGTTGTTTGTGTGTGCGTATGCACATGTGTACACTCCAACTGAATTTTCCAGTGGGTTTTTCTATTTTGTTGCTCGCTCCTTTATGTGATTTGCCTTTTAGTGTCCCTTCACCAGGAGGAATATGTTCAAGGCTTCAATGCTGCCATCAGCTTTTGAACCCTGACTCACTTTTTAAAATTATTTTCCTTTTCCTTTATATATTATATCTTCCCTGTATCCCAGAAATCACTTTTGCTTGAGGTACTATTACATGCAAATAGTTATTAAATGGAATAGTAATTTCTGCTCTTAACAAATTTCTATAAACACACATACACAGAAAAAAAAAACTCTTCTGGATAGCCAGTTTACTCCAATGCAAGAAGAGACTTCTTCCTACCATTCTGTCTAGGAACAACTTCACCTGCAAATGCAGATTGCTTCTGTGTTCTTAAGGGTCAGAGAGCAAGGAAAGCTTCTCATTAGCCCACAAGTGTGCTGGGACAGGCCTTTCAGAAGCTGACTCATAAGTATTTTCAGATAAGAAATCTGAGTCCACAGTCACCATGTCAAACACTTTATCTATTCTTCTCTTCCCCATTTCTCAGCAGAGTACATTTCTCAGACTATAGAGTTCCAGTTTACATACATTGCCTCTGCCTCTCCAGAGTTACCTTGAGTGAAGTTGTAAGTTGAGTACTTCAAAGAATTAATAATCAGATGTCATTTTTTCAAGATTGATTCAAGCCTCTTTCCCTCCCTCTCTCCTTGCCTCCCTCCCTCCCCTCCTCTCTCTTTCTTTTCTTTTCTTTCTTTCCTTATCTTTCTTTTCTTTCCTTTCTTTCTTTCTTTTCTTCTTTCTTTCTCTCTTTCTTTTTTCTTCTTTCTTTCTTTCTTTTTCTTTCTTTCTCTTTTTCTTTTCTCTCTCTCTCCTTCCTTCCTTCCTTCCTTCCTTCCTTCCTTCCTTCCTTCCTTCCTTCCTTCCTTCCTTCCTTCCTTCCCTCCCTCCCTCTCTCCTTCCTTTCCCTTGTTGAGATGCACAGAGAACACGTTACTGAGATACAGACAGCTGGATAACAGCACAAATAATTTTGTAATCTAAATTATTTTTATCAGTTTGTTAAATGAAAAAGCCCACTTCCTGTTCAAACATTTTTTGAAAAAAATGTTGATAATGCCTTGCATCATTAAATTTACTCATCCCTATTTCAAAATTTTCAAGAAACAATAAATTCACCTATTTTTCATAATTAAATCTAAAATTATATGCTATGTTATTTTCGGAGTCTATGTGTATACAGATTACAAATAAATTATTTTGATTGACTAGGCTGATTGATTTTATCAGAAATGACAAAATTAGCCTGACCTTATTTGCCTGATTTTGAGTTGATATATCTGTTTATACTGCACATTTGGCTGACTGAACTTGATGCCAAAAGAAAAAAAAAAAAAAAAACTGTCTCTTGTTTGTACATTTATATGAAAGTATATTTGACTGTGCAAAGCATTTTAAATAACATATTTCTCAAATTTAAAGCCATAACACTTTAATTCAATTATCTTGAAATCTGGTTGGTATTTTGTTTTGAAATGTAATTGAATTTAATTCCATATCTGATCACTGACTTAATGGTGATACACTCTATCTTTTTCAGATAAAATTAACACTCTGAGAAATGTACATTTTATAAAGCCCTGACAGTTTAAATTCAGTTACTATAATGTTAACACAAATTGAATTTTTAAAATAACCATACTGTGATGAGAAAGGCCATTTGAAATTCTGTGGCATGTAGTTATTTTTAAATGAAGCTTAAGGGTTCAGAAATGAGTAGCATAAAGTATAGAAATTACCTTCTTTACACTAAATGTTAAAAATTTTAAAGGCTTAAGATGTAGAACTTGCATTTTTCTTAACCTTTTGAATGAATTTCTCTAAATATCAGCTATATTATTAGCATTAAAACAAACATCTTCTACTTAAAAATAAAGCATTTTATTTCTAAGCATCTAATCAAATCTAAAGGAAAGTGTGGTGATTAATAAATTGATTTTGACCACAACCAATCACCTCATTTTCTCCTTAATCTTTGAGGATTTTGAGATAAAGATACATTTATAGATGTTATAAGAGAAAATCATAATACAAAATTGAATATATAAGGAGATCTAGCAGGAAATTACAGAATGACAGCTGTCTGCACCTACACATATACAAGTCTAAATTAGCACTTCAAACATAATTATCCTGTTTGATTTTCTCATTTTCATTTTAGATTATACCTATGACCACATTACTTTTTTTCTGTAGTTTTTTTTTTTCTTTTTACCAACTCGCCACCTCTTCCATAAGCTGAAAATCCTATTAAATTTTTGTATTGCTTCTCTCTGCTTGATTGCAATATTTCAGATGCATAAGTCCATGATAAATTCCATTCTCCATCTCAGTCCAGGGTCTAATCATCTGCTGGAGGATTATTGCTATAATCTTCAACTGACCAGCTGGTCCTGCATGTTTTCCAGTCTTTATATTCTTCAAATCATTTAAACAACATACTGACTTCCCACCAAAACACATTTATATTCTGACGTTGCTTTTCAAGGCCTTAAATTCATACTACACAATACTTAATCTATCACCAATACATTGTTAGAAACAAACATCTTATTATCTTTGCTGTATATATTAATTGAAAAGTTGTTCTACTCAAGTTGTTTTATACTGCTCTTAAACACAAAGGTAAAGATTTATTTAAATTTAAAAAGCAGAAATCCTGACAATTCAGAGTGCACCTCAAATAATTAGATACAAATTAATTTATAAAAATAACTAGATTTAAATACAGGAGTGTTAGAATTCCCATAAAATTGAGAAAATTTACTATAAATGCCTTTTACCAAAGATGCATAAACAGAAGCCAAGAGAGGTTGCTGAGTTTTTAAAAGGTTATAGAGCTGGGAGTTAACAGCATAGTTAGAATCATTGATTGTCTGGCTCTCTTTGGAGCCCTGAATTTGAAGACAATCAACAAACTGTAAAGAAATCATCAAAGGCATTATCTCTTCCTGGATCTCTATTATATATTTTTCCTTGTGTCTGAAGCAAAGTTCAACTGGTCACTAAGAAAAGCAGGACAGATGAAAATATTCAGAACCCCAACATGAGTGCTCAGTAATTATACAGCATGGGAACTACAAACAGAAATATAGTTGAATTAATGGAAATAGAAACTGGGAAGAAGCACATTTGTCAGTTTTATGTTATTTTCACATGCCTATTTGTTGTGGAGACTGTCAACTGGGTTGTCAATGGTAAAAGGGCAAAAATCGGCTGGACTTGGTGGCTCATGCCTGTAATCCCAGCACTTTGGGAGACTGAGGAGGGCGGATCGCGAGGTCAGGAGATCGAGACCATCCTGGCTAACATGGTGAAACTCCGTCTCTACTAATAATATCAAAAATTAGCCGGGCGTGATGGCGGGTGCCTGTAGTCCCTGCTACCCGGGAGGCTGATGCAGGAGAATGGTGTGAACCCCAGAGACGGAGCTTGTGTAATGCCCAGACCGTTTGTTCCCCAAAGAAGACCACCAGAGTCCAGAGTCAAAGCCAAGTGGCAAGGATCTTTTACTGCAAGTTCGAACTTGGTCCCTCCATTCCACAGCATACAAGAGGGCTCCAACAATGAAGCTTGCCTTTATAGTCTCGGCATGTAAATAGGACAATGAAAGCTACAGAGAACAAGGGAATTCTTTTGCCACAGCACTACCTGGTTAACATTTTAAGAGTACATTTTAGCAGTTTCATTGGTTTTCAGTAAACCCAATTAAAATCCTTATCAGAGACTTCTCTCCAGGTGGTGTTTGTACTGGGCTCAGGAAGGCTGAGAGATATATGGTGGGATGTGTTTGTACTGGGCCTGTAGTTGAGAGAGATTGGGATGTGTTTGCACTTGGGCTCAGGAAGTTGAGAGGCAGGATGTGTTTGTACTGGGCTCAGGAAGTTGAGAGATATATGGTGGGATGTGTTTGTACTGGGCCTGTTTGTGTTGAGTCCGGGGTTGAGGAATGTGCCTGTTTTCTTTCACTTGCAGTGACCCGAGATCGTGCCACTGCACTCTAGCCTGGGCGACAGAGTGAGACTCTGTCTCACCAAAAAAAAAAAAAAAAGAAAAAAAAGAGGGCAAAAATCAGATTATCCTCTAAATTGTTCATTTAAGCTACATGGAACAAAATAAAGGGGAACTGCTATTTATTCCACATGGGATAAGTGGATTTTATGAGACTGAAGGAGTAATCTGTCAGTATTCCTGTTCTTTGATAGTACATTAAAACTCTTTCCACATCCATGTATTTTATGCACTTTTCATGGAAACCTATGTTAAAGTACCAAAGAATAAAAGCAACCGGTGAACTCAGAACATGTATCAAAGCTTCAGGAAGAAATAGTAATTTTTTTTTCTTGAAAATGTATAAGACAATTTGAAATTAAAATAAAATGGAAAATATGGGCAATAGTTTAAAAATATGCTAAATTTACAAATGCTTATTTTTAAATATTAATTCTAAATAAATAATGATTACATTTTAATAAGATTTTTAGTTTTTTAAATTAAAGAAAATAGTTATAGGATCATTTTCCTGCTTTGTATGACTTGGGTTGGTTTAACAAGTTGACCGATACATGTTTAAATAATCCTCTTTCAATTTAAATATAAGGAGATAGGAAATGTTTTAGAAGCAAATGTACCCAAATCAAAATTGCTGTTAGTCATGAACTTCATGATTCCCATCTGAAAAGCAAGATCAAGTAGAATAATGCAGAATTTAACTCTCCTTTTGCAAACAATGAGTATTTGTTTTAGAAACCTTATTCAAAGTTAAAATTCTAAGCAAATATACAAATAAGATGTACGAGTATAAACTGTTTTATAATTAAATGTAATGGATAAATCTATAGTAGGGGAGTGTCTTGATTAATTATTGACTGAATGATTTTGGCTACAACCAACTACCTCACGTTAAAAATAATTATGGATTTCAAAATAGAGATAAATTTACAGATGTTATAACTGATAATCATGGGTAGATCTGAATTATAAAAATATCATTAAGAATCTCAGCAACTGCTGAGACACTTTATTTGCTTCCCAATTGCAAGAGTTCGATCAAAGGGAAATTTTATCCATAATCAAAAGCATAGAAATGCAATCATCAAAAATAAGAAACATTGGATACCTTTCTTTTACCTCCTCCTTCCCCTATCCATTTCTGTTGAACATATAATACTTACCCAAGACAATAATGGAGGATACGTGTATTGGAATATATTATTTTCATCTAAAAAGTCTTGTCTGACCACCGATTCCCTTCAAATCTAATTATTAGAGGATACAGTGGAAAGAGGACTGAGAAAAATATGTTACTTTTCCTACTGCTTTAATTTTAATTTAACAGTAAAGAAGGTTTTGTCTGGACATTTAATAAGACAAGTCAAGTATTTAATTAAAATAACCATGATTTAGTAAGAAAAACAAAAGCTACACCACTTATTTTTTACAGAAGGAAATTAATGCAAAGAAATCATTCATCAGTTGTTAGACGACTAAACAGCTAAAGAAGGAATATGGGATAATGGGATAACACATGGATAGAGATTCTAGAAATCATTTAGCAAACAAAGAAGAATTTGGCTTATTGGATTCTAGAAGTTTTGGGGAGAGGCTCTGTGGAACTGAGACTAGAATCACCTGTGGTAGTGCTGCTTTCTGATGTTGATATCATTGAAGAGGAAGCATTGCAGGGCTTGTGGTTCCACCTTTAAGGGAGCACGTGGAAGCCGATTATGAAAGAGCATAAGAAAAACTGGATAATGGAGATCTTAATACCTCTGCCAGGATAAAGGGCCATTGCTAAATTGATGCTGGCAGGAACAGCACTACATCAGAAAAAGGCAAGTCCCTTTCTGTCTTCTCCCAGAATTCCAGAACATTCTCTTCGTACAGACACCTCCGTCACTGGCAAAGGAGAAATGCAGTTGGCAGAATTTGAACCTCCAACACCACGGGCAAAGTTTAGAAGGGTGGCTCTGAGACCCAAGATACATAACACTAAATGGCACAGAAAGTTAATCTGCTAATAGTTTTTCCAAGAATATGTCATTATTTCAAATGTTATCTGATTTTCAACACATGAATGAGTGAAAAGGTGAATCATTTGAAATAAAAGAGGCTGAGTTTCTTTGAGAGATATGCGCTAAGGAATTTTCTGTGCTATCAGGCTTCCAAACAACAAGACTCTGCAGAGCAATAACTATTTAAAATTTGTTTTGAAGCAGTATTTCAACACATAACATATTCCTCCCTTTGTCTGATATAAGGACATAGAGGATCACATAAAATTTCCTATGGATTTATGACATTATGTAATATATTTGACTCGATGACAAAGTATGTTAATGATGAATTATTCTAATAAAGTAACTATTTTACTAAAATAGTTGTATTTAATCTTTCTAAAATATAAAATACTATAAATGGTTTTTTTTTTTTAGGATAAACAGTTTATAACAAACATTACTATAATAACTGGCATAGGAGTATGTATTTGTAAAACTTCTTTTACAGTCACCATCGGCATAAGGGGCTCCAAAGAAGTTTGATGAGTGACATAATTTGGAAAGTTTATGCCCACAAGCTAACAGTAATTCACTTTTTGAAAGCTCATTTGTCTCAATATTATTAAGAGAAAATGATTTAAAATAAAATTGTCATTTGGGATTACTCAGGGAAGATACATTAGCTTAAACTGTAAATATTCTCCAAAATAAGCATCATCCTCCAATAGAGTACTCAAAGAAATCTATTTAGTTATATTGCTAAAATAATCTTCCTACATAGCATTTTCTGCAGTCATGGTCTGTACCTTATGCTACATAAGCTATCTTCCGTTGAACCAGTGATGACCTAGATAAAGCTCTTACGTATGAATCTATGTAACACTCTAGAACTTTCTTAGTGCATAATAAACACTCAGTAGATATTGTTGTTTTGTTTGTTTGTTGTTGTTGTTGTGCTGGAAACTGTGGGAATAGGAAACATTCTTGAAATTCCCTGGTACGTTCCTTCACTTGTCACCAGTCTCATCTTGAATCAGACTGCAAACAAAAGGAGTCTCAGTCCAAACCCTTAACTTGCTGGGTTTCGTTCTGCAAATAATTTATGTTATAGAATTCATTACTCAGAATTTGTTGTCTAATATAGGTACAAATAAAAAATATATGAGTTAATATTATATATATTATTTTGGGCTGGGCTTGGTGGCTCAAGTCTGTAATTCCAGCACTTTGGGAGGCCGAGGTGGGCAGATCACCTGAGGTCCAGAGTTAAGAGACTAGCCTTACCAACATGGAGAAGCACCCTCTCTACTAAAAACACAAAATTAGCTGGGTGTGGTGGCACTTGCCTATAATCCCAACTACTTGGGAGGCTGAGGCAGGAGAATCGCTTGAACTGGAGAAGCGGAGGTTGCGGTGAGCAGAGATCGTGCCATTGCACTCCAGCCTGGGCAACAAGACCTAAACTCCATCTCAATAACAAAAAAAATTGTTTTGGTCTTTTATTTTTCTTCTGATTTCATTGAGTTGTTTACGTGTATTTTCTCAAAATTTGCTGGGCTCCTAAAAATAATTATTTTGAATATTTTATCAGGCAGTTTGTATATAGTAGTCACCCCTTTCTTGTGGGGGATACATTCAAACATCCCCCAGTGGATTCTTACAATCATGGATAGTTCCAAATCCTCTATATATACTATCCATTTTTAAATGTACATAAACACCTGTGATAAAGTTTTGTGTAAAAATTAAGCATAATAATACATTGACAATAACTCTTAATAAAATAGAATGATTATAATATGCTGTAAGTTATGAGAATGTTCTCTCCCTCTTTATCTCCCTCTCAGAAAAAAAAAAAAAAAAAAAATCTGTACTCACTCTTCTTGTGATGATCTGAGATAAAAAATATGCATGATTAGATAAAGTAAAGTGGATTACATAGGCATTGTGATGTAATCTTAGGCTACTACTGACTCCTTACAGTATGTTAAAAGGAGGACTATCTGTTTTGGGTAATCTTGGACCATCTAGCCATGATGATGTTGATGGTTATCTGTCAGGAGAAGATGATATTGATGTCTAAGAAGTAGGTGACATACATAGCATGGATACACAGGACAAAGAGATTATTTCCTGGATGAGACAGAGTGAAACAGTGCAAAATTTAATCACTCTACTCCGGACAATGCAAAATTTAAGACTCACAAATTGTTTAATTTTGTAATTTTTCACTTACCATGGGTAACTGAAACTGTAGTAGGTGAAACCGTACATAAGACAGGACTACTATGTTTCCATTTATTTGGGGTCAGCTGCTGTGAGTTTATTGTATTCTTTTGGTAGTTTGATGTCTTCCTGGTTTTTCATGTTTCTCGTTGCCTTATGTGGATGTCTGGAGATTTGGTGGAATAGTCACATCTTGCAGACTTTACAGGGCAGTTTTGAGACGTGACAACGTGCTACCAGCCCTCGCTCTCGGCAACTCCTCGGCCTCCGCATCCGCTCTGGCCGCGCTTGAGGAGCCCTTCAGTCAACCGCTGAGCTGTTGGGGTCCCTCACTGGGGCTGGCCGAGGTCGGAGCCCGGCTCCCTCTGCTCGTGGGGAGGTGTGGAGGGAGAGGTGCAGCGCGAATCTGGGCTGCGCCTGAAGCGTGGGTTCCTGATGCGCGGGCTCAGCGGGCCCAGCATTGTGCCCGGCCCTGCCGGCGCCTGCTGGGATTGATCAGGGGCCTGTGCGGGAACCGTCATTCCTGCTTCAAGGGGTCATTGGTCATAAGGGCGGGTCTCCTCTCTTTCTCGCTTCCCCTCTTTTCCTCTTGGTTGTCTGGGACGAGCTCCCTCTGGGCTGCCCCAGTGCCCAGGCTAGGTGCTGCAGTCCTGTAGCAGGTGCCTGTGAGAGGTGAAGCTGGCTGGGCTTCTGGGATGGGTGGGGGCTTGGAGAACTTTTGTGTCTAGCTAAAGGATTGTAAACGCACCGATCAGCACTCTGTGTCTAGTTAAAGGTTTGTAAACGCACCAATCAGCATCCTGTCAAAACGGACCAATCAGCTCTCTGTAAAATGGACAAATCAGCTCTCTGTAAAATGGACCAATCAGTTCTCTGTAAAATAGACCAATCAGCAGGATGTGGAGGCGGGGCGGTCAGGTAAAGGAATAAAAGCAGATTGCCCCAGCCAGCAGTGCAGTCCATTCTGGTCCCTTCCTGCTGTGGCAGCCTTTTTTTGTTTTGGTTTTCACAATAAATCTTGGTGCTGCTCACTGCTTGGGTCCATGCCGCCCTCGTGAGCTGTAACACTGACTGTGAAGGTCTGCAGTTTCACTCCTGAGGCCAGGGAAACCATGAACCCACCAGAAGGAAGAAGCTCCTGACACACCATCTTTAAGAACTGTAACACTCACGGTGAGGATCTGTGGCTTCATTTTTGAAGTCAACGATACCAAGAACCCATCAATTCTGGACACAGTTTCATTGTGAAAAGATCCTTCTCTATAGGGTTGTGTAAGGGTGCTTTTGGGGTTACTTGCAGTAGTCATGGCAACTAATCTCTATGTTCTAGGTATTATTCTCTGTGCAGCATTGTCACCTGGGTCAATGTTAATGAAAATTTCAGGTATCATTAGTGGCCAACATTACAAATTTCAGGAATGGTGGTGAGGGTGGTTGAGGCATTTAGTGGAGATGGCTGTTAAGGTCTTCTTGATTTCTTCGTCTTCCATTGGGGAGATGGTGGCTTAGGAGATCCCTCTTGGCACTGTGTTTGGCTGGTGAGCTTGCTTCCAGTGGCAGTGTCATTTGTGTCTCTGAGTAATACCCACAGAGTGGCTATGGAAATGAGGCTTGAAGAACAGGCACAGGTGGTGGTACTACAGCTCTGGGACCAGAAGAGTAATTGCACTGGATCCCAGGGCACAGACACCCTTACTACCATATTGGCAATAATATAAAAGGTGCGAATAATTGTGAAATAGCCATGAAACCAATAATGGAGGCATAGGCATGTGCAAACTCAGTGGGCTTTTGGGACTAGGGCGGAGTCTGTTTATGGTGGCTGAGTCAGTACCTGGAATGAGGGCATGCATAGTGAAGGCTTTGCTCTGGGGTCTAGAATGCAAAGCAGCTCACTATGATAATGCCATTTATATCTGCAATATGGGCAGGCTCGGTGCAGCTGCAGAGCCTGGTTCTGGGTATGGGCACTTCTGGAGAAGTCACCACAGCTGTAGGGTCGAGTCATGCATGTGGTTGGATTGGGTGGTGGCACCTTTTCCAAAGCAACTCAACAGCAGCAGCCTCCCGGGAGTTGGAAGATAGTGCAGCTATGTCTACCTCTCCAAGGTTTTTCCCAGCAGAAATGACAGTTGATTATTGCAGAGGCAAGAGATTCTGGTGTCCTCTGCCGAGGAGCTCACTGGTGATTATGGTGGTCCCCACTGCATGGCTGGTACCAATGTCTCCACCTTATTTCTTTGCTCCTAGGCATCTCCTGACATACCAGGTATGCCACTCTCCAGAAATTACTTCTATGTGGTTGTGGTTATTCTTTATATTCTTCTTACTCTACTGTGCTGTTGCAGATTCCTTAATGGGCTTTTGAGCCCTACCTGTGCTATTATGATTATGAGAGAACTAAGGCTGGTATCTCCTACTCTCTTACTCTGCCATTTTAGTGAGAAGTTTAAAAATTTCTAAACATAATTTATTTTAAATTTATTTTATAATAATTTCAAACATTTATTAAGACATAATCAGTTATATTATGATAGATAACTTGTTTCTCATCCCATCTTTCTTCTCTCAATTTATGCTGTCTTCAATGTTAAAGTATGTTTCCTTGGGGACATGGAGTCTCTCCATATTGACTCTAATGTCAGTTTTCTGTGTTTTATATTCTGTTTAACATTTTATGACAGCAATACAAGGTAATTTTCCAATTCACAGAATTCAAGGAAGTTCTATAAGCATAATTGATTGTTATAAGGGCTTTATTTTTGAAAACACGATAAATTTCTTATCTGTCAAATTCGTTCTTCTTTGTCCTCAGGCAATTTAGTCATTAACTTCTCATTTTCAATCGTAAATTTTTCATACTGTGCTTTCTCGTAAGGTAAGGTGAAATGTAGCATTTACACATTTTCTTCCCAGGATTTCATATCTCATGTTACATATTTAACTTTCAAGAAAATATCTCCTTTGTATCACAAATGTAAAGAAGTAACTATATATCGAAAATTTTAAGAGAGGTAAGCATAAAATCATATAATTAGAAAAGAAGACAGGAGTTTTACAAAAATTGAGACAGGAAGAAAATAGAAAAGGGATGTGGTAACAAGAATAATTATAATCATAAATTATTTTATAGTTATAGTAATAGTTATAGTAGAACAATAGTTTTATTATTAGCTAAAAATAGTTTTAATAAAAATATAATAAACACAAGGTGCAACAAAGGCACACAAAAATGTCATACATGATCAGTATTAGTATCATTATTTTGCTAGATTATTTAAAATACATTACTCAGTTTAACCTTAAGTACAATATTATAAAGAGGAAACTTTTATTCAGATTTTATAGGTGTATATTTTTTGAGTTCACTTGAGTTAGTTAAATTTGAACTTATTTAATAAATTAGCTATAAAAAATTTCCAGTTAGGTTTACGTTGTCAGAAGGGTAATGAGGAGAATGAGTATTAGGTATGGTATAAACAATCTTCTAGTTTTATGTTCAGGAACAAGTGATTAACATGGTAAGTATGACTGATATTATGCAATGTGATATTCATTCACTCAGAATGATTGTGATTAAGTGCAACGCACATAGATTTTTTTAAATAATCCCTGTGCAACGCACACAATCCTTGTGCAACACACACAGTAGATATTTTTAAGTAAACTTTATTTTGCAGAGCAGATTTAAGCAAAACTGTGTGTCAAGTACAGAATTCTCATATGGTTCCTGCTGCCACACGGACACAGCCTGCACCACTCTCAGCATCCTGCACCAGAGCGGCATATTTGTTACGTTCAATGAACCTATATCAATGCAGTATTATCACCCAAATTTCATAGTTTACATTAGATTTCACTCTTGGTGTTGTGCATTCTATGAGTTTGAACAATATATAATGATACGTATCCATGATTATAATACCACACATAATAGTTTCATTCTACTAAAAATAATCTCTCCTCTATTCTTCCCTTCCTCTCCCATGACCCCTGGCAACCATAGCTCCTTTTAATGTCTCCATAGTTTTGCCTTTTCCAGAATGTCATGTAGTTGAAATCATATACCATGCAGCCTTTTAAGATGTTCTTATTTCCACTTAGTAATTTGCATTTACATTTCCTCCATATCTTTTCATGGCTTAGCTAATTTCTTTTTAGCAGTATATTATATCCCATTGTCTAAATGCACCATAGTTTATTTATCCATTCACCTATCAGAGTACATCTTGATTGCTTCCAAGTTTAAATATTTATGACTACATTTGATCTAAACATCTAAATGCAGGTTTTTGTGTAGACATAAGTTTTCTGTACATTTGGATGAATACCAGCATAATTGCTGGATTGCTCAGTAGGTATTTGGATTGGTTCATTTAAGTCCTTCATATATTTCAAGCATTAGCAACTCTATCTTCATTTGGTTATTCTCCTGCCTCACTCTACATCATCTCTGCACATACACTGATATTCATTAGAAGATCATTTTACTGGCATTTATACTGCAATAAGTCAAGTATATCTACAGTGATATTACTGTAAATTCTTGATATTACTGTAAATTAGTGATATTACTGAAATTACTATTACAATATGGTATGTTGATAGACAATGATTTTTATTAAACTCCAATGTCTTTTGAAATTTTCTTCCTTTTTTCCCTTTATGGATTAGGAAAAAGCATCTGAAATATGTATTTGCTACATTTGAAATTTAATCTAGTAAAATGACCAATAGCTATCAAAATATGTAATTTAAAAGTATGCAGATTTTAATCTAAAGGGACAGACAATAATTTGTTTAAGAATTGTTGACTCAGATGTAGAATTGGGGATAATTTATAGAAACTTATATAAACATTGCCACAAATTTTTGTTGATGGAATTCAACGTGTAATAATTGTTTTAAAATACAGATACACTGAAAAGAAAGAAATACTCTTGATTTGGGTTTAAAGTTAATATTTCTTCAAGATTGATTGCAAGTACTGTTAATAATAATCCGTAATGATATTTTGCATGTTTTTATGTACAAAATATCTTTTCATACAGTTACTGCCAAGCATTGCTATACTTCTACAACCATTACATTCTCGTTTTAGGATCATGGGTATTTCTTTCTTTTTTTTTTTTTAACAGGCTTAATTCACTTTATTTTTCTTGTATAAAAACCCTATGTTGTAGCCACAGCTGGAGCCTGGGTCTGCTGCACAGAGACTCTGGTGTGGGTCTTGACAAGGTGGTCAGTGAATTCCTGATAGGGAGACTTGGTAAACACAGTCTCCTTCCAGAGGTCGGGGTCAGGTAGCTGTAGGTCTTAGAGATGGCATCAAAGGTGGCCTTGGCAAAGTTGCCCAGGGCGGCAATGCAGCCCCGGGCTGAGGTGTAGCAGTCATCAATACCAGCCATCATGAGCAGCTTCTTGGGCACAGGCGCTGAGATGATGCCAGTGCCCCTGGGTGCAGGGATGAGGCGCACCAGCACAGAGCCGCAGCGGCCCGTCACCTTACAAGGGACGGTGTGGGGCTTGCCTATCTTGTTCCCCCAGTAGCCTCTGCGCACCGGGACAATGGAGAGTTTGGCCAGGATGATGGCCCCACGGATGGCAGTGGCCACCTCCTTGGAGCACTTAACACCCAGGCCAACGTGGCCATTGTAGTCCCCGATAGCAACAAACGCCTTGAACCTGGTGCGCTGGCCAGCATGGGTCTGCTTCTGTACCGACATAATCTTCAAAACCTCGTCTTTGAGAGAGGCCCCCAAGAAAAAGTCAATGATCTCAGATTCCTTAATGGGCAAAGAGAGGAGGTAGATCTCCTCCAGGGACTTGATCTTCATGTCCTTGACCAAGCGGCCCAGCTTGGTGACGGGCATCCCCTCCTTATCCTCAGCCTTGCCTCCGCGAGCTCCGTGGCCTGGGCCCCAGCCCTGTCCACGGCCGCGACCCTGGCCCCGGATGCCACTGCCAAAACCTCCGCGGAAGCCACCGCGGTTCCCCATCCCAGGGCCACCAGGGCCTCCGGGCCCCCCGCTGCACCAGCGTCATCCGCAATTTGGTGTTCTCTTGGAGAAGAAGCTTATTTCTTTATAGTAACATGTATGCATGATATTGACACTTTACTCATGCTCTCCCCATGATTGGAATATATCTTTTCTATTCCTTCATTCCCATTAATTTCTGCTAATTTTAAAATCTAAACTCAGACATGACTTACACTAATTTTTTTTTTTTTTTGTAATTTGGGCTATTTATAGCTCTATGTTTACTACATTGATTTACAATGATTGTTCAGATTTCTTTTCTTCAAGACTGTATTGTGGTTCCTTGAAAGCAGGTTGCGCTATATCCCTCTACCTAATCTGACTGTAATAAAACCTTTCATTTGTAGTATACTCTGGATGAATAATTTGTAATCTTTGACAATGAGTATTTATGAATTTTTTTTTCAAATTTGCTACTTTGTCTGACAGTACAATATTTAATGACCAGCTTATTCTTAGTTCAGAGTGTCCTATTTTGCTAGAGCATATTTTCAAAATATCTCTTAACTCTCCAAGTTCTGATTTCTAATTTTGCCGACTCACTATGTGAATTCCTAATTTCCTCTGTAGGTGACAAAGGCACTTAATGTGTAAACAGATGAATTATTATCCCTGACTTTGGAATTAATGGATGTAAAAAGGAGAGAAGTTGTTATTGTAATTTATTGAATAACTTTATCTTATTTTATTTCATTTCATTTTTGAAATTACAACCTTACAAATAAGAACAGTCTCTGTGTTACTTTACATGTAATATTTATTTTTCACAATAAAACTCTGGAGCTTTTATTAATGTTATTACTATTTTTGAAATGAGAAAAGTGAACCGAGAGATGTAAGTGATTTGATCAGAATCACACATTTGATTAAAATTCAGAAGTATCTGCTCTTAAAGCTCAGATTCTTAACTTACATAATTCAGAAAACACGTGTGTGTGGCCAAAAAAAAAATAGTTACTATGTGAATTATTACTATTACCATTATTATTTTATACAAGAGATTAGTAGACTACATAAACAGGGTTATCAGCTTAGCAAATCAAAACATCTAACACCAAGTTAATATTGCATGAGATATTCTTGTACTAAAAATAGACTTGGGTATCTGACATTCAAATGTAACTGGTCTTCCTGTATTGTATTTAACAACCCTAAAAAAAATACCAAAGAACAGTCATGCTCAGAATTTGGTGAATATCCATTATTAAATGTTGTCAATGTATAGGACTTGGAATTATTTGAACAGGCCCTTTACATTTGTAAAATTTACTGAGTCTTCTCAAGTAAGCATCTGCAAAATAAAGAGAAAAAAAAGAAATGATGGAAGAAACAAAACGAGGAAAAAAGGAAGGAGAAAGGAAGAAGAAAAAAGTGAAAAAAAAAAAAAGATACAATACACGGGAAAGAGATAAATGAAATAAAGAGTATCATTGAAAATAATAGTAAGGCCAGGCATGGTAGCTCACTCCTGTAGTCTCAGCACTTTGGAAAGCCCAAGATGGAGGATCACTTGAGCCCAGGAGTTCTAGGCTGCAGTGGGCTATAATCAGGCCACTGCATTCTAGCCTGGGTGATAGAGTAGACCCTGTTACAATAAATAAGTAAATAATTAGATGGGTAGATATGTAAACATTTAAAATACATCCTGCTAACACTTACAAATAATGTTGTTTCTTAGTCCTGTGATGCCCACAAATGTTTCATAAATTAGAAACCTGAAGAGATTTGGCTCATTCATAAACTATGTCAACACTCATACTTCCTAAGTTCCTCCCATACTTCCTGCCATTATTGTTTATTATTTCCATTAATGTCTTTTCCTGTTGCATCACAGTTCTCTTCTGTGTCATTATTTGGGTCATCCCAATTTTCCTCTATGACAGGAACTTGGGACATGATTCCCTACACATTATTTTTTGTATATGTCTGGATCTCAACTTGGGATCTTAGAGTGTAGATTTTCACAGTGCTTTTCCAGTAAAGACAAGAGATGTGTTGAGCAATTTCCAATATAGTGATAGCAAAATCATCTCCTTTATACCTTGTGAAAATTGCTAGTGCTTTTTTGGGGGGCCAGGCTTAAAAAGTACAACTTACGCATTCTAAAATACATTACATACTTGATATCCTGTTAATTTACATTAAAATGTTTTAAATAATTTATATGGTGGAAAATATTTTTAAAGTTAATATTTATTAGAATGTCTAACTTTCCCAACTGCTTAATTTTCTATTTGAAAAATAATCTTTGAAAACATTTCTTATTGTAATCATAATTGTCTTATTTTCTCTTTCTGAAAAAAAATGACATTCATTATAAAATGTTATTTATTTCTACTTCATAGATGTTTAATTATCACAGATACGCTATTAGAAACATTTAGAAATTCAGAGCTTTGAACTAAAACGTCGTCTTATGTTGAGATGCAAAGGATAATAAACTTATATGACTAGTTTAAGGTTATAGTTCCCTATGAACTATGGGATCCTGGGTCCATCATATCACCCTTCTGGAGCTCTGTTTTTATACCTAAGAATGAATACTTTTAAAGTAACTGATTTCACATTTTCTTTCCACTTTACTTTTGTGTTTTTTTAGAAATGAAATTAATATACTTTTATATTTTTGTTTAATCTTATCAATATAGCTGATTTGGCATTTTACATACATTAATTTTAGCTTTGAATTTACTCAATATTATCTTGGAATAAGGCAAAATAAATTTACTAGACAGTAAAGAAACCTTAAAGAAACTCTTTAAATTTCCTGGTTCTTAGTTTCCTTTGCTTTAAGTGGCTTTGGTTGTGGTGGAGTTAGACATTCACGATCCCTTCTTGAGCCATAAATAAAACAGACAAAATATGTACTTGCCAAGTCACCACTTTATTTTGTGATCTATAGACACAGTCATTAAGTACAGGTACAATATGAAAGAAATGAGCCACACTGAGGTGATGTGGGCCACCTTAAATCTAAGGAAACTGCATTTTCAACCATGAAATCTAATAAGCTTGAGGTTCATAAAATAACTGGAGGAAAGCCATGTGTATGAGCAAACTCTCAATTTAGACCTGGAAAACTATGGATGCTGCAGCATTTGCACACTGGCCAAACAAAGAAAATCATTAGGCAGCATCATAAAACTCCCCTAATCCATAAAATGCTACAATTTTATTTCTGCAAACAGCAGTTTCACCCCTGTTTTTCTGTGCATTTTATGACATGGAATTATTTTATGGTACCATATATATTTAAATTCAGTTTCTGTAAATATTTTTTTCAAATCTTTTATCTTTTGAAAATAGTGTATCCCACAATGGCATAATCAGTGTTTCTAAAACAAAACATTCTCTATTATATACAATGAAGTCTTTCAGAACAAAAGAAAAATACATTTTACTTCAATATGAGATGTCATTGTTATGCTTGGAATATAGTAATGAGATTGTTACTTTAAAATTTACTCATTTATTTATTCAATACTTTCCATATTTTATGGCTTTCTTTCAAGGATACTTTCCTCATTTGCTTCTGGAAGGACTTACACATGTTTCTTTCCATAATATAGGAAATACTACAGAGAAGTCCTTGGTAAACATTTGTTTACCTTCAGGTAGTTTGATCCATCTCCCTCACCTTTTTTATGTGTACATTCATGAATCCTATGGCATAATAAATCTCTAAGTCTAAGTAATCAGGTATCACACATTAAAACTCTTGCCATCAGTAGTGTTGTGACTTTGGCTCTGACAGCAGCTTTTGTACTAAATACCTAAATACCAGTAGAATTTAGACCATTCATTCAACTGTTTTTGTCTTTTGAATCAATAAAATTTTAATACCATCAATATTTCTCTCCCAAAATATAATGATAATATAATCAGATAAAGTCAGTGAAAATTTTGTTAACCATCACACCCTTTCCAAAGTATTGATTGCTATCTGCACACATTGAAATTGTCTTATAAAATTCAATTTATTTTATCAATCTCATAAAAGTCCACTTCTTTTATGATAGCTGAAGTGGTATTGGACATCTCTTGTGCTTCAACTACTGTTTTCAAGACAACTATTTGCTCTACTTGTCACAATGGTGACTAGATGTATGTTGAGAGTATTACTTTAGCTGTGATTAGCATATTTCTCTATTTTCTAAAACTCCCTTGTCACCACCATGAGTAAAGGCCTATAATATATGTGCGTATTCATATATATGTGCAAGTTGGAAATTTTAACTATCTTAACATCCTGTGGGGTAAAACTTAATAAAATGGTGGTGAGGCATTAGTGTACATGTTTTTGTTTCTGAGAGAGAAAAGTTGGAATAGATCCAACCTGGCTTCTCAGTGAGTCTCTTGCTTGACACCTACTTTCTCCCACTGATGACAAACTTGATAACTCACTGTTTCTTCCTTTCTTCTGCCTTTTGTTCTACTTCTCCTCTCTTGTTTTCATGGATCACATCACAATACAAATACTTGATTCCTTCCTTAGGCTCAGGATTTCGAAGGCAATTGAGCTAATATAGGCCCCAGAAAGTATACTCTCATCATGGCATTCTATAAAAAGTTTGAATAGATAAAACTCAGCATTGTATAACCATAGTTAATCATAAGTTGGGTGGGTGAATCCCCTAGCGTGGAGTATTATTATAATTAACATGATTTCATTCATACTAGATTGAGATTTGATGCACTTAGAATGTTAGCTTACGCAGTAATGGTGCTAGTAGTGATACATAAATGATAATTTAAAAGACTACAGAGTTCACTGGGTTTTAGACAGTCAACTAAATAATCTTTTAAATTACAATTTTTATACCAGGAAACCATAACCCTAGAAAGTATACATATACATGTGCATATACACGTGTGTGTGTGCATGTGTGTGTGCAGGCACTAATACACTTTTAAAAATTGATATATAATTAGTTAAAATTAATTGATATTGATAATTAAATTAGTCCCATAAGATGAGAGCAATATGTGTTAGCATTTTCCTTCCCACTTCTGTGTGTGTGTGTGTTTTCTGTTTTACTAAATTGGAATCATAAGCCATTTTTCAACTTCATCTTCTGTGAAATGGAAAATGATAGTATTCCAAATTTTTAAATATTGTAGAACACCAGGAAAAGAGAAAACTAAAGGCAAGATGTCTCAATTTACTATAAGTATTTAAAATAATATAAGGAGTAGTTATAATGAATGAGTCTAGTGCCATTTGACATTTACTGGTTTAAAAGTTAACATAATAAAAATAAAATAATTTGGAAAATAGAACTACGGATTAGAAGTAAACATACAAAGTTCTAGTAATTTTTTTGGGTTAGTCAACATCTTAAAATTATTTTTAATTTGATATCAAGAAAATTATTAAATTTTCCCTTTGAACAATCATCCCTGTTATTTTCGGTCAACTGCCCTGTATAAGTTTCCATGTTAGGGACTGAAACAGAATTCAGAGTAATAGTTGTTGTAATTCTCTTCTTTGCTTATGTTTCAGGTAGAGGATTACATATAAGACAGCAACAAACACACACTGTTTTTTAAACAAATATGGTCAATGTGTACCACATAAATTAGTCTTATTAAATGTTTATCTGATTAATTTATGAGTCTAAAAAGTCAATATTTTTGGATCATAATTCTGAACATTCTGGACAAGTGTATCACATAAATGAGAGGTTGGCAATAAGACAAAGAGAAGATTTAAACTAAAGATTCCGTGAAGCTTTAACTGTTTGAGTCAAGGTTTTCTCTCATTATATAAGTGGAAAAATAAAAATAATCTACACAAATACTGAATACTTATTATAACAAAATTGCATCATAACAGAACTGCTAGACAGATTATTTCTTTTACAAAAGCTTTCTTGTAGGTAAATGTTTTTATCATTATAAATTTTCTCTGAATTTCCTGAATAATTTCTTGTATATTTATCCTACTTAACTTCCTGTCTCTACTAAGTTCTTCACCGTTTTAAAAACTAACTGATTTTAATAATAATATTTCCAAATATTTATTCAGAGGATTTTATGTTGTCAACATACAAACAATGACAAGTACCTGATGAATTAAATAAATGACCAGAAAATGTTTAAAGGCAGTTTTCTATTGTCTATTACGTTTCTATCACGAACAGTGTACTTTGCCTAAAAATGTTTCTTGCAGTATCCATTTTCATTTCATTAAATTATGAATTTTCATTGGTGGAATTGTGTTCTCACTGTAGCAAACAGTTCTCAATGCCATTATCTTGCTGATACTGTCAATGATGACATTCTGTATAAGTAGAACAAAATATACTATCACCAAAGCATAAAAAATGCTTTGTGTGAAAGATAATATCACATATTTATAGGAAAAAAACCCACCAAATCTACATCAAACACATGCTACCATAAAAAGCTTTTTTTTTTTTTTTGGTAGCTAATTCATGAATTTGAATGTGTAATTATGATTTAGTAAATGTAAGTTCATGAACTCTCATCCATCCATTATTTAAGAATACTTATGCGAGGCAAAGTAGAGTGTCTTTTTGAACATGTAAATAAAATTAATTTTAAAACACTCTGATCTTTGAGTAGATACAATTTATTTTAGAGTTTTTATAAATAATATGGTTACTTTATTTAATAACTACCCAACTTGGTGACTGATTTTAAATATACTAGCGGAGCATGGTGGCTCACGTTTGTAATCTTAGTAGTTTGGGGGGCCAAGGCAGGAGGATTGCTTGATTTCAGGAGTTTGTGACCAGCCTGGACAACACGGCAAAAGCCCCTTCTCTACAAAAAAATACAAATGTTAGCCTTACTGTCTAGCAGTCTAGCACATGTTCAAAAGCAGGCATCTGCATTAAGTCATTTTCTGTTAATTCCCCTAGTGTAGTGTCTCTTATAATAGCTCTTGAGTTTCTTCAAAATGTATATTTTGAAACCCTTCACTGCTCATTTGATATGGATAGGAGAATGGGAATATCGCGTGGAAGAGGATGGTTCCGTGGCAAAGGCCCCACCCTCAAGCCTGGATACCCGAGACCTAAATGGGGACAGTCATTCCTGTTTTCATGCCCCCAAAGCAGTCTTCTGGCCTATCATGCCCCTTATCCTGTACCCATGCAAATTCTGAACCCCAGGCTCCAAAAGCAGATGAGCAGACAAGGAGATGAGGCAAGCAAAGCGTGAAACAACGTGGCAGAGAAAGAGAGAAGAGGAGGAATGTTTGAACACTAAGAGAGGTGGTTGGAAAGGAGTTTGATCGCTGGACCACCAAACTCCAGGTGAAGATCACCTTCCCACTCCATCCCCCTCTTCCGGCTTCCCATCCATACTGCTGAGAGCCAACTCTACCATTCAATAAATCCCTGCATTTATCAAGCCCTGTGTGACCCAACTCTTCTGGGACACAGGGCAAGAGCTCAAATACGGAAAGCTGTCGCACTGGACCTCCACCCTTGTGAAAAGGCAGAGGGTCCATTGAGCTAGTTAACACTTAAGCTGTCTGCAGATGGCAGGGCTAAAAAGGCACACTGTAACACACATCCACTTGGACTCCTGCACCTGTCTGTGTGCTCCCTCTCCTTTCAGGGGTTTGAGCAGTGGCAGTGACCTAACAGGCTAGCCACATACCTGTTATATGTCCTGTGAGGGGGATCAGGGAACTGTCCTATTTCACATTGTTTTTGAGAAACCCATAATCCTCCACGATTTCCTTGATTGGCTGTGTTGTAAATCCTGTAAAGTCACATATAACGTCTGGACACTATTTTCTCCAACAGGAATGTATTGCTTTGAGCTTAGTATTTTTCAAAACTTTTTCTATAATAATGATGATATCTTCAATGGTGTAATTCTTCCAGACTTTCAAAATGTTCTCTTCATAGGGGTGCTCTACCATAGCATTGACAATCCTTTCCATAATGTAATTTGTGTAATGAGAACTAAAGGTCTTTATAATCCCCTGATCTAGAAACTGAATCAGATACATGGTGCGTGGGGGGCAATATAACAGACCACTTCAACATGTTTGTGGTTGAACTCATGAGGTTCTTGGTGGCCAGGGACTTTGTTCAAAATCAAAAAACAGATTAAAGGTAGCCCCTTACTGGTAAGGTACTTTCTGATTTCAGGAGCAAAGCATCAGTTTAACCAATTCAGAAAATGGGTTTTCATTTTCCAGGCCTTCTTATTGTACAAACAAAAGACTGAAAGCTGGTGTTTATCTTTTTCTTCAAGGCTCAGCGATAAACAGCTTTACAGATAAGGGCAGTCCTTATCCATAAAGAACAAGTCCAGCTGTATTTGTACAAAACCGTAGATTTAGCCTTTCTGCCTTAAATCCTAGTGCTGACTTTTTTTTTTCTTCTAATAAATGTCATTTTGGCTTTCCCTCCTCAGAATAGGACACTTTCATCTACATTTAAAACCTGTTCAGGCAGGCATTCTTTTTCCTCAATGATTTCCTTAATGGCATCTGGGATACTAAGTTAGTAGAAGCTGCTTCTCCTGTTATCTTGCCATTTTTAAGCTAAATCTATTTCTAAAATAATCAAACTATCCTTAGCTGGCATTAAAATATATAGCTGTAGAGGCCTTGGCTTCTTTTTGCTTTAAGCTGCCGTAAAATAACTTCACTTCTTGAATCTAATTAGAGTCTTCAGGTATTTATTTCTCATACTAACCCTTCAGCCATGTAACAACTATATTTTCAATATGAGATAAGACAGTATTTTGAAGAAAGTGCTAGATTTTTATGTCTGCTGGCATAGCTGCAGTGAGAACCTCATGAATTTTCCTTTTCTTTTTTTCACAATGGTTCTTACATTGGATTCATTTATCTTATAATGGTGGGTAACTACAGCTGCAGACCTTAAACTATAGTGCATGTCAAGCAATTCAGTTTTTTCTTGTACTGTGATGGCATTGTTCTGCTTTTTGGGAGGACATCCAGCATTGCTAGTGGCATTTTGTATGGGTCCCCTGGTGGTGTTTGAGGTTTTAACATATTGCACTAAACATGATGAAAACCATGAGAGATTACTTTTTGCTGTGATAAACAATTTACTGGAGAGACAAACTGCTAACACAGAAAGGATTAGTGTCACATGGCATTTTTAAGTGGATATTTGCAAGACTTGAGATCACCACAACAGCAACAGGCTTCAAAATTATTATGGTATTACAGTATGCATTACAGTTAATTTTATGCAGTTAAGATGTAATACTGCATCTTTATGTTTGTTTATGTGTCCTTGTGAATGGTGCTAGGTATACTCTGTGTTTGTGTTCACATTTTGATAAAGTTTTAATTTTTATAAGGGATTTTTAAATTTTATAATAATAATAAAATAGGCTAGTATCCAAATATATTTTATGCAATTATGACATATATAATTTTTTTGATGTTTCTAAGCTATGTAGTTTGTGAGCTTTTTCAAGTTATTACAAATCCCTTAAAAATTTTAAAATATATTTATTGAAAAAAAAATTTGTGTATAAGTGGACCCAAACTATTCAAGTTCCAAGCGGTTCACTGTATTTACTACAATAGTGAATACAGCTTTTTCATAAATATACAGGCATTGACCTATCTTTATCATTACATAATTTGTAGACAGTTCTACATGTTAATATTTATTACATAAAATACCACATTCACTGACTATAATACTACAGTTATCAAGGAAGTTAATATTGGTAAAATAATAAACAAATGCATGGAACAGAATAGAGAGCCCAGAGACAGACAAGTATAAAAATAGTCAACCTATCTTTGACAAAGGAGCAAAGGGCATACAATGGAGAAAAGGTAGCTTTTACAAAAAATGGTACCAGAATGACTGTACATCTACATGTAAAGAAATAATGATGAATATAGACATAGATCTTAGACCTTTCACAAAAATTCAGTCAAAATGGATCATAAATCTAAATGTAAAATTCCAAATAATAAAATTTCCAGAAGATAATTTCAAGGAAAATTTATATGATCTTGGATATAACAATGAATTTGTAGATACAACACCAAAGGCATAATCCATTGAATAAATAATGAGATAAATGTGAAATTTGGGGGGAAAAAGTAGCTAATGGCCTAAGACCTATGATACCAGCACATTCATCAGCAATCTTAATTTTTAGACACTTTTCACATAGAAGAGAATACAACCTAATGATTTACTAACTTCTAAGCTACTATTTTTTATTATCTATGTTTAAAGATTTAAACTACTCTTGTTTAAGGCCAGTATATTTAGGTATACGATGTTTATCATTAAAATTCATCTAAATATACTATGTTGTCTGACATAATACCTTAAAAAGTGCAAAATTTTTATTGTTGCTGCTACCATGGTGTGGTCAGCTACCTGTAAAATGGCTTGCAATGAACCATGCTTCCTGTTATTTATGACCTTATAAAATTGTCTCTCTTTGACTCTGGGCTGTATTTGGCAACTTTTACTTGCCTGAAATGAAAGGAATATGGCAAAATGTTGTTTTTGAGATTAGTTTTAAAAAGATTCTGTCTTCCTTTTTGTTTGAATCCCGATCATTCTCTCCTTGATCCTCTGGATAAAGCAAACTGCCATGTTGTTGGTAGCATTTTAAAAAAGACAAGCATGGCGAAGAAAGGGCATCTCTGTCAAGCAGCCAGGAACATCCTGAGGCTTGTCAGCAGCCCCTTCAGTGAAATTGGGAGTGGATCCTCCCCTTGTGATGACTGTAGTCACAGTTGACAGCTTGACTCAACCTCATGAGCAGCCCTGAGCCAGAGACACTGAGCTAATTTCTGTCTGAATTCCTGATTCATGGAAATTATGGGCTAATGAATATATCTCATTTTAAGCTATTAACTTCTGAGGTGATTTGTTATACAGAAACAGGTAACATAAATATATAGAGATATAGTTATATAGATTATAGAGAGAGTGAGAGTGAGCAAAAGAGAGAGAGAGGAGAGAGAAAATCGAGATAGAAAAAGCTAAATAGGTACTTCTCATCTATGAACTAAATTTTCAAAAAATGTGGGAGTACAATCAGATAACACTTGTAATAGTCTAAAAAAGGTGCAGTGCTTTTTGGAGACAACCAATAGACCGTTTTGCTTATTTCAGATTTTCTTACTGCAGGTTCTTAGAAGTCAATGAAAAATACAGAAACTTGGTAATTGTGTAATTCACAATATCTGTAATGTTTTTACAAGTTACTTACAGTGGGAGATAAATCAAAATTTTTTCCATGAGGAGTCTTTGAAGCCATTTATCATTTGTCTTGCGTTTATCCATCATACCATCACCATGGATTGGAATATAATTATAAACAATCAAATATATTTCTTAAATAAAATAACTGCAAATATTCCTAAGATTTATTATTTTCCTAATTCATTGTTCTGCTTTATAAAAAGTGGACTAAACACTTCAACTTTTCTAACAAATATTAATTATATATTAATTTATAAATTAATATATAATATATAATTAAAGGACGTTGTTTTAAATGTTGCTTTTATCTTTGTGTTGTGTTGATTTTTAAATGATTATATAATAGATAGTATATTTAAATCTTTTATATTTATTTTCACATTAGCACAATTTGTCCCTAATATTCTGTGAACCTTAACAGAAACACACTGACTTACACTTTATGGCCTCACACTTCATGATACAGAACATTTAATAGTTGCTTTAACACAGTAAGGGCTGTATATAAAACAGTGTATGTACTGTTAAAAGGTGGACGACAATATCTAAAAGGGTTTTTCCTAGTGGTCTCTCAGTCTACCAAATACATCTTTAGGTCATACTTAAATAAAAGTACATGAAAACAATCTAATATTTTGTTTAGAAACGATCTAGTACCTAACTTTTAATTATGAAGAAACAATTATTACATCTATTATTTCTTATACACCTTCCCTTACTGGAAAATCCACTGCCAGTACCTATACTGTGTACATTGCTCTCTACACAATAAACAGTAAATGCTTGTAACCAACCCAGCATGCTAAGAAGCTTCATTTTAAAAATTGCATTTTTTTGCTATCATATTGTTGCCTTGAAGTTAGGGTATCAAGAAAAAATGAGCATAGCCTCAAGCAGAGAAAATACTTACAATTATCTGATAAACATGAAAAAGATCTTCAATTCCATTTTTCCAGCACTAAATTAGGTTCTAGTTTCTAATCTAATTTAGCATTCAGTTTCCATAGAAATTTTCGAGATAACATTTCAGCTCTCCACTTCACTTAATCTATCAAACCCAATCTTATCTTTATAATGAAGACCATACCTATTGAAGAACATAAAAATTGGATAGAGCAGAATAATCTTTTTATTTTGCTACTTGTCTACATGACAGTACTATTCAGTAGGGACCTAGTAATTCTACTCATGCAGTCCATCTACTTGTAATATGAACTAAAACTCATATTCAGGGAATGCTTTCATATAGCTAATGTGGCTACAGCTTTAGAGTCAGCTTCAAATCTATGAAGAATATTATTTTATTTTTCTTCTAAATATTAATTTATTCTTTCCTTCTTTTATTAAAAAAACTATATTTAACTAATATGTGAACTCAACATTAATATAATACTTGTACTGCCATGATTAATATATATATTAATATTCTTTAATATATTTATTTTATTTTTCTATGAATTGTGCACATTATAAATGTGATGGAATTTTATTCAATTGTATAATTTTTTAAATTGTGGCATTTTGCATTGTGTAATACACATTTGTGAATTTCTTTTTGGATGATGTTCTCTACTCTGTTGTATGCAATATTATTGAGAAATAACTCTGGGCTAAGGATTTTTTTATTTTTCTGTCTCTACAGCATTCCCAATACAGGTGAGTGGTATTAATCTATGCTTGCTTTAACAAGCAGAGACTCTCTCCTCCATGACTTTATATTATATGCATGTGACACAGGACATGAGTAATAAATGTAGGTCATTCATCATGGTAAAAGTGAGCTGACCTGACCAGATTGTATCTTTACAAACTCATCTGCTCTGTTTCTTGCTCCCTACACAGCAAAACTCCCTGCTTAATCTCAAAACCAAACCTCAAAATTCTCATCTACCTCTGGTTCCCTTATATATTTCCATAAAATTCAGTTTTTCAGAGTCAAGAACTGTTGAATTTAACCAAGAAACATAAATGATCTAGAATGTAGTTGTGTTTAAAATTATAACACAACTAAAATTCATTTTATATACTGTAAAGTAAACATAAAATTGTGTGTTACAACTCGATAAAAGAATGATACCAGCAAAACAATACCTAAAATGTGGTAAATTTCAGGAACATAATTTGTAAAGATATTATTAGGATGAGCATCAACTTGACATAATTTTAAATGTAAAAGAATACTTCTATGTGTCATGAAAATAGCTTAAAATGAAATAAAATGGAATAAAATTTAAAATTTAACCATTTAAAGTATATATTATAGGTAGGCTAGGAATTATCATTCTACTTTAAAAAATAAAGGGAAAGTGAAGCCATCAAGATGGCAAAATAGGAGACTTCAGCCCTCACGCCCCCAAGAAACACAGATGTTGACAACCACTCACAGACAAAATACCAATGTGTGAGCTCTAGAATCTAAAGGAGTGGTTTCAAAATCCCAATGAAGCATAAAATCTCAGAGTGGCCATTTTGAAAAGGGTAAGAAAACTAGTTTCACTTTATGACGTTACATCTCACCAAAGGTGACACGGTTTGGTGAGAAAATAAGCCCCTCTAGACTGCAATTTCTACCATAAGGAAAAGTAAAAGTGAAATGGATGCCCAGCTTCCCCAGTCTAGTGGGGTATTGCCTCGTAGGTTCACTTCTGTCTCTTCCTACCTGGAATACTGAAGGATTATGCATGACTGAATCATCTGAGGATAGTAGTTAAGAGCAAGGAAAAGATGTGGGAGTGCACAGCAAATGGCATGTGGTTCTTAACTGCATGGATTGGATCCTGCTAACCATCTAGTGAAATCCAGGAATCTCACTCATGAACTCCACACGTTAAGCACTTATAGGTCCCAACCAACAGGAAAGAATTCCCCAGCACCTTATGTATTATTTCATGAAGGAGTCACTCAAAAACTATGTGCAAGACCCTCACGTAATTCTGTAGACAGGATGTGGATCTCAATAGCTGGTACAGATCGTAACAGTTCAATTCTGCTGGTTTGTGATAAGGCAAATAATTTTTAACACTTCAGGTCACTAACCTAGGAAAAATTAACAGGAGGCTTTCAGCACCAGGTGAAGCTTTGTGGGATTGGAAGAAAACGGTGACACAATCCCGATTTTCATGCTAAAAGATTATAAGAGTAAAGTGGATAAATCCATATGAAAAGTCTGAGAGAACCTCAGAATCTTTACCTGGGCCTGTCAGTAAAGACTAGTGGTGACTGTTTCATCAATTCTAAAGACAGAAGTGCGTGGTTTATTGCATGTTCTTACTTACAAGTGGGAGTTGAATGATGAGAACACTTGAACACATAGAGGGCAACAACACATGGGACCTTCTGGAGTGTGGAGGATGGGAAAAGGGAGAGGATTAGGAAAAAAAACTAATGGATACTAGGCTTAATACTTGGGAGATGAAATAATCTGTGCAAGAAACCCCCATGATAGGTTTACCTTTATGTAACAAACCTGCACTTGTACCCCTGAACTTAAGTAAAAGTTAAAAAAAAAAAAAAAAAAAAAGCTCCAGTGTCTGACACCAAAGAAAAAAAAATTGTTAGTTTCCTGACAAAAAGCTCCAAATAATTGTCTTCAAGAGGATCAGTGAGCTTCTAAGGAAGACAGATAATCTATTAAAATACATTTTTTAAAAGAGATGAACATATTAAAATGTTCAACATGGAGCAAGAAAAACAAAACAAATTCTAGAATTGAAGAATAAGAGTGCCTGAATTTTTTTAAAAAACCAAGGAAAAACTTTAACAGTAGACTTGACCAAGCAGAAAAAGTTGAAGATAGATTATTCGAAACTATTCAGAGAAACAAAAACAAGAGAAAGAATAAAAAACAGTGAAGAATACCTACAGGTTTTATGGGACATCATCAAATGAATATACACATAAAGGGAACCTCAGTAGCATCAGAGAAAGAGAAAAAGGCAGAAAGCTTATAATGAAATAATTACATAAAATTTACCAATATAGAGGGCAATAAACATCCAGACCCCTTAAGCCCAAAGAATTTCATATATGTTGAACATAAAAAAGTTCAACCTTCTTTCATTGTAATTGTGAAGCACGTTTTAATCTAAGTTCAATGTGATTATAAGCCATGTTGTAATCAATATGTCAAAAGTCAAATACAAATAGAGAATTTGGAAAACCATAAGAGATAAAAGACTAATTGCATACAAGGGAAACTCCATAATGTTATCAGAAGATTTATCAGCAGAAACCTTGTAGGTCAGGAGAAAGTGAGACATTACATTAAAAATGCAAACATTTAAAAAAACTGCCAACAAAGAATAATATACAACCCAAAACTTTTTGGCAGAATGAAGGAAAGATACTTTCCCAGACAAACATATATTGAAGTTCATCACTTCTAGACCTGCCTTACAAGAAATTCTACAAGTCCTTTAAGTTAAAACAAAAGGAATCTAATTAGAATATAAAAATTAATTTATAAAACTCACTAATAAAGATACACATGTAGTCAAATTCAAAATATTGCAATAATGTAATGGTGGTACATAAATCACTTTTAACTCTAGCATAAATAAAAAATGAACATATTTAAAGTAAGTATGACTATAACAATTTGTTAATGGATACACACTATAAAAAAGATGTAAATTGTGATATCAATAACATAAAATGTGTTGGGGGAGAAGTAAAAGTGCAGAGTTTTTGTATGCAATTAAGTTAAATTATTAATTTAAATTAGACTGTTATAAGGTATTTTATGTAGGCTCATAGTACTCAAATAGCATAAAATATATACAGAAAAGATAAAGATAAATGAATTAAAGCATTCAGAAAATCATCAAATCACAAAGAAAGACCACAATGGGGGAAGAAGGAGCAAATGATTTACAAAACACTTAGAAAACATTTAGAAATTGACAATATTATGTTCTTACCTATCAATTACTTTAAATATAAATGAAATAAATTAGAAGACAGAAAGTGGCTCGATGAATAATAAAATATGTCTGTATACTCCCTACAGAAGACTCATTTCAGATTTAAGGACACATGCAGGCTGAAATTGAAGAGATAACAAAAAGATATCCCATGCCAATGGTAATCAAGAAAGAAGAGTGGTCTATATTTACAGAAGATGAAATAGACTCTGAGTCAAAAACCATCAGAAGAGACAAGGAAGATTGTAAAATAAAAAAGAGGTCAATTGATCAAGAGTACAAACAACCAATGTATGCAATATCATATTACTAAATAAAAATAATAATAATAAAGCAAATTGGGCCAGGAACAGGGGCTCACAACTGCAATCCCAGCATTTTGGGATGCCAAGGCAGGTGGATCTTTTGAGGTCAGGAGTTCAAGATCAGTCTGGTCAACATGGTAAAAACCCATCTCCACTAAAAATACAATAAAATGAGCCAGTGTGGTGGTGTGCACCTGTAATCCCAGCTACTTGGTAGACTGAAGTATGAAAATCACTTGAACCCTGGAGGCAGAGGGTGCAGTGAGCCTAGATCGTGCCCTGTACTCCAGCCTGGGTGATAGAGCAAGACCCTGTCTCAAAAATAAATAAATAAATAAATAATAAAACAAATATGAATAGAAATGAAGAGAGTAATAGACAGTAATACAACAATAGTAGGATACTTCATTACCCTAATAATCAATAGATCATTCAGAGAGAATATCAATAAGAAGACATTACATGTGAAAACACTGTAGACCAACTGGGCCTAGCAGATATAGAGAACATTCTATCTAAATGCAGCAGAGTATACCACATTCTTATGCAGAGTAAAAAGAACATTCTCTGGGGCATAGTGTATATTTGGTCAAGACGTAACAATTTAAGATTACAATAGCATCGATTTTTTTTTTTCCTAATTACAGAGGTAGAAAATTAGAACTCAATAATGGTAGAAAAAATGTAAAATTTCCAAATGTAGAAATTAACACATTTTTGGAGAATCAATTGGTCAAAAAAAATTAAAAGATAAATCAAATTATGTCTCGAGACAAACAAAAATGAAAATGTAACATATCAAAGCTCACAAAATGCAGCAAAAGTAATTCTAAGAGTCAAGTTTGCTTTTTATTTTATTTTATTTTATTTTTTTTGAGATGGAGTATCTCTCTGTCACCCAGCCAGGCTGGATTGCAATGGCACAATCTCAGCTCACTGCTAGCTCCACCTCCCGGGTTCACATCATTCTCCTGCTTCAGTCTCTGAAGTAGCTGGGACTAGAGGAGCCTGTCACCTTGCCTGGCTAATTTTTTTTATATTTATAGTAGAGACAGTTTTCACCGTGTTAGCTAGTTTGATCTCAATCTCCTGACCTCGTGATTTGCCCGCCTCGGCCTCCCAAAGTGCTGGGATTACAGGCTTGAGTGCCCAGCCAACAAGTTTATAATTATAAATGCCTACATTAAGGAGCATGAAAAGATCTCAAAAACTTCACATCAACAGGAACTAGAATAAGAGAATAAAGTCAGCCCCAAATTAAGAGTGAAAAAGAAATAACAGAGGAGAGATTAATAAATACCAGAAAACAACATAAAAATTAGCAAAATTAGTGTTTTTTAAAAAGATAAAATTGACAACTTTAACTAGAATAGTCAAGAAAATAAATGAACAGGAATTCAAGAAAATTATAAATGAAAGAGAAGATATCAAAATTGATATCACTGAAATACAAAGGATCATAAAAGAATCCTATGGATGCACCAAAAATTTTAATAACTCAAAAAATAAAATAACTTCTAGAAACATAAAATATACTGTGTTTGAACCATAAAGAAAAAGAAAATCAGAACAGACCTGTTATGAGTAAAGAAATTGAATATGCAATTTTAAAAAAATCTCTAAAATACAGATTATTGCAGGCTAAGATGAATTTAATGATAAATTATATAAATATTTAAAGAAGAATTAATACCAATTCTAATAATCTTTCCCCCCAAAAAAAGTGAGCAACACTTTCAAACTCATTATATGAGACCAGTATTACCCTGATATAAAAGCCAGGGACATTATAAGAAAATAAAATTACAGGTCAAGATTTCTGATAAATATTGATGCAAACATTCCCAACAAAATACTAGCAAAATGAATTCAGTAGTGCATTAAAATAGTTATTCCCTATAATCAATTTGGATTTAGCCAAGGAATGCAAGGATGGTTAAATATATGCAAATCAGTAAATGTGGTACACTACATTAGCAGAATAAAGGAAAACATCAATCACCTCACTATATACAGAAAAATTATTTGACAAAATTTAACATTTGTAATGATAAAAATTCTCACTAAGTTACTAAAGGAATGTATTTTACATAATAAATACCGTATATATAAAACTCACAGCTAACATCATACTCAATGGTGAAAAGCTGAAAGCATTTTTTCTGTGATTAGAAACAAGACCAGAATAATCACTTTTGCCACTTTTATTTAACATACTACTGTCGGCCGGGCGCGGTGGCTCAACCCTGTAATACCAGCACTTTGGGAGGCCGAGACGGGCGGATCACGAGGTCAGGAGATCGAGACCATGCTGGCTAACACGGTGAAACCCCGTCTCTACTAAAAAATACAAAAAATTAGCCGGGCGAGGTGGCGGGCGCCTGTGGTCCCAGCTACTCGGGAGGCTGAGGCGGAAGAATGGCGTGAACCCAGGAGGCGGAGCTTGCAGTGAGCTGAGATCCGGCCAACGCACCCCAGGCTGGGGCAAAAAGGGAAACCCTGGCTTAAAAAAAAAAAAAAAAAAAAACAAAAAAAAAACATACTACTGTAACTTCTATTCAGAGCAATTAGGCAAAAAGAAAAAGGAAATAAAGTCATTCAAAGCAGAAAGGAAGAGGTAAAAACATATTTGTTTGCAGATGACATGACCTTGTGTGTAGAAAACCTTAAAAATGTCATCAAAAATACTGTTAGAACTAAAAACTGAATTTAGTAAAGTGGCAAGATGCAAAATCAACATACAAAAACGACTTGCTATTTTATACACTATAAACAAACTATATTTTTAAAAAAATTAATTGCATTAATAATGGCCATGAGCAGAAATAAAATTCATGGGTATAAATTTAACTAAGGAAGAGAAAAATCTACACACTCAAAACTATTAAAAATCAAGGAAAATCTCCCTGAGGCCTCACCAGAAGCTGAACAAATGCCAACACCATGTTTGCTATAGAGCTTGCAGAACTGTGAGTCAATTAAAACTCTTTTCTTTATGAATTACCCAGTCTCAGGTACTTCTTTATACCAATGCAAAACCAGACTTTGTAATACTATAGATCTCTAGAAGGTATTTGTCTTGCATAGCTGAAATTTCGTACTCTTCAAAACTTGCATAGCTGAAACTTTGTACCCTTATAGAAGCACTTTCTATAAGGAGCTGCAAGACAGACTTGCTAAGAAACATACTTCATGGCAAAAGCATCAGATTTGTTGGAGATTCTACCTGACTTCAAACTATACTACAAGGCTACAGTAACCAAAACAGCATGGTACTGGTACCAAAACAGAGATATAGACCAATGGAACAGAACAGAGCCCTCAGAAATGATACCACACATCTACAACTATCTGATCTTTGACAAATCTGACAAAAACAAGAAATGGAGAAAGGATTCCCTATTTAACAAATGGTGCTGGGAAAACTGGCTAGCCATATGTAGAAAGCTGAAACCAGATCACATCCTTAAACTTTATACAAAAATTAATTCAAGATGGATTAGAGACTTAAATGTTAGACCTAAAACCATAAAAACCCTAGAAGAAAACCTAGACAATACCATTTAGGACATAGGCATGGGCAAAGACTTTATGTCTAAAACACCAAAAGCCATGGCAACAAAAGCCAGAATTGACAAATGGGATCTATTTAAACTAAAGAGCTTCTGCACAGCAAAAGAAACTACCATCAGAGTGAACAGGCAACCTACAGAATGGGAGAAAATTTTTGCAATCTACTCATCTGACAAAGGGCTAATATCCAGAATCTACAAAGAACTCAAACAAATTTACAAGAAAAAAACAACCCCATCAAAAAGTGGGCAAAAGATATGAACCGACATTTCTCAAAATAAGACATTTATGCAGCCAACAGACACATGAAAAAATGCTCATCATCACTGGCCATCAGAGAAATGCAAATCAAAACCACAATGAGATACCCATCTCACAGCAGTTAGAAAGGCGATCATTAAAAAGTCAGGAAACAACAGGTGCTGGAGAGGATGTGGAGAAATAGGAACACTTTTACACTGTTGGTGGTACTATAAACTTCAACTATTGTGGAAGACAGTGTGGCAATTCCTCATGGATCTAGAACTGGAAATACCATTTGAGCCAGCCATCCCATTACTGGGTATATACCCAAAGGATTATAAAGCGTGCTGCTGTAAAGACACGCACATGTATGTGTATTGTGGCACTATTCACAATAGCAAAGACTTGGAATCAACCCAAATGTCCAACAATGATAGACTGAATTAAGAAAATGTGGCACATATACCTCATGGAATACTATGCAGCCATAAAAAAGGATGAGTTCATGTCCTTTGTAGGGATGTGGATGAAGCTGGAAACCATCATTCTCAGCATACTATTGCAAGGACAAAAAACCAAACACCGCATGTTCTCACTCATAGGTGGAAATTGAACAATGAGAATACTTGGTCACAAGAAGGGGAACATCACACACTGCGGCCTGTTGTGGGGTTGGGGGAGGGGGGAGGGATAGCATTAGGAGATATACCTAATGTAAATGATGAGTTAATGGGTGCAGCACACAAACATAGCACATGTATACATATGTAACAAACTTGCACGTTGTGCACATGTACCCTAGAACTTAAAGTATAATAAAAAGATATAAAAATAAATAAATAAATAAATAGAAATAAAAAATAAAATTATTTTGGAACATAAGCTAAATTTTAAAATTAACACCCACGTTGCAGGCTGATATAAGGAATTAATATATTAGTTAATGAATGACAGAGAATAAAAACATTTCCTATTCACTGGAATTTTAAAAAATATATGGAGATATTCTGCCATTAAAGATTTGTAGTATGAATCCTCACTCTGTAAATGTGGGCTGCATAGAGTAACTTCTTTTCAAAGTTTGCCGAATGGAGAGTGGAAAAATTGTAACTTTAATATAGAAAAAAACTGGCAAACATTACCTCATCACAGGTGATCAAGATGAACATCAACATTGATAACTCAGGTTGATAATACATACATTTGATAGGATAAAAATAGCACTTCATCACTATGACTTTCTTTTTCCAAAATGCATAATCCCAATCTAATGAAAAAACATTAGACAAATTCCTATTTGAATAATGATGTGAAATACGGAGGAACATTTCACAGTTACTTATTCAGTACTACCCAAAATTATCAAGGTTATCAAAAGCAAGGAAAGTCTGAAAAGCTATTATAGTCAAAAGCAGCCTAAGAAGACATGACAACTTAATGTAATGTGGCATTCTGGACAGGTTTCAGGAGAAAAAATATATTAGGAAAATATTAATGGGAAATTTTAATAACGGTAACAGAATACATAAAATGATAACCAGTCATAAATGTATTTTTTTAGTAAATCAGTAAAGAGAAAATATATAATCAAAGTATAAGAAAGAGACAGTAACAATCACTGTTTCCAGATATTGAGACATCATATTTTTCTGGTGGTCTTAGGTGAAAATTATTTACTTTATTAAGCTCTTTGCTTTCCATTGTTATTGGATCACCATCTTTGACTGGTTTTGGAGGTTCTCTAATTAAAATACTTTATTAATACTTTGTTAACATTTTATTTTATTAATCATTGTGATTTGAGGATGGCTCATTTTAGTAGTTAACTGTACACCCAAAGGGAAATGTTTTCTAACTTCATTGGGAGAGCACCATAAACTAATTTACATTGAATATCAATCTGGCTGTGATTAAGGATACATCATAGTCACATAGAAGATGATTAGACAGTTGGAGAGTCAAAATATCCTGTACTTATTATTGATAGAAAAGACTATGCTTCTTAAGTTCCTCACAACATTTAGATAGATAAAAATGGAAAGGATTGAATTCAGAATCAGTTCTTAGAGTGAACCTGTGACTCACTCCAAGATAAGAGTGCACTATCATGACAGCTAAGAAAAGTACTTTAACCCATGGGATTTCAAGGTTATTTGCTAGTTCAACTAATTTCCATGTTAATGTTTCATTTACATTTTTATCTTATTCATATTATTTGCCATAATAAGTACAATGAGTCTCCTGAGTAAAAGGCAATTTTTTGTATTGTTTACACGTAACTGTCATGGGAAAATGTACTTCTTCATCACTAAATAAGTAAATCGGAATAATCTCAATATTGTCATAGTTTGCTAAGGCACTGGAATGCTGCTTTTTAAATAGGCAAATGTTTCAACACACACAATAAGCATATAGTCATTAATGTATTTTCTTACCTTATCATGGGAAGCAGCAACATAAAATTCATCTAGAGGTGCTTTTATCTTCCCATAGGACATAGTTCTTGTGTATGTGCTACCCTTACAACTTTTTCAGCATGTTGGTTACAGGTGAATCATGAATGGCTATTTCAGAGTGGTTTTCCCAGCAGTGTTTGACTCTATTTAGGGAGTTGTCTCATGGTGTCCACTTGAGGTTTCTGGTCCCTGTGCACAGCCACCTGACTTTGCCAATTATTTTCAGTTTGTTCTGACAAGCTGATTTTTCCTAATATATTTTCAGGCTCAGGAGTCAGAGATTGTGCATCTATGGTGAAATCTACGAATTTCTCCATGGATTTGTCTTTGCAAAAAAACTTAAGTCAGATCACCTTGTTTAGCCTAATGAATTGCTAAAGCATTTTCTGTAACTTTTATAGTGTATATATATGTGTGTGTGTGTGTGTGTGTGTGTGTGTGTATATATATATATATATATATATTTTTTTTTTTTTACTGTGGGCTAGTGCCATTTATTTTTGTGTGTTCGATATTTTTGTTAGCAGCATTGAGACAATAATTAAATCACATATTTCTTGTCCATTTTTAAACATGTTACAGAGGAGGTTAACTCACAATTTTGTTTCTAAAGCGTTTCAAAATCAAGAAATACATAAAAGTGTCATGAATATTAGAGTACATTTTAGCCTTCCATGTTTAGCAATTTGTAATGCACCAGGCGGACCATAATTTGGTCACTGAGTCAGTTTGGAATTTGGTAATAGCTTTGATTCTTCAAAGAAATCTAGAGTAGTTATTGCAAAAATAGGCTAAAACTGTAAAATATTCCATTTTTTTTTTGATAAAACATACTAAAATGACATTGTCAGTATTTACTTAACTACAGTGGTGTCTAAAAGATCTATTCTTGGCATAGACACGAACAAAATACAATAATATTATCATGAGTTTCTCACTTGTAGGTCAGCATAACAGTATTTCTGTAATCAGAGTGTTACATTGGCAGATAGAATTATAACAACAACAAAAAAAACAGTACTGTGATTAATTAATTGTCAGAAAGATGTTAGAGACCCTCCCTTAGCAATAAGGGTTGGATTACACCTGGTGACATTAGATTTAAAGATAATCATAGTTCAACAAAGATGTGTTGATTAAATTAACGAAGACTGACATTGTTCTGAAGCAAAGACAAGCTTGGCTACGGAATTAAGAGATGATAAGTCATAATAGACAGTGGATCTTGTTATATAACATGTTGTTGAGATAAAATCATAGAACATGGCTTAACTTTTCATATAATGTGTATGTGTATATATATATGCATGTATATGTGTGTTTGCATGTTTGTGTATCTTGACATGACATTGTTTAACAGGTATTTTCAGATTATATGAAGGACTTGTTGATTTCTAAATTTCATGGAGTTAGTTTCGATATCCTAGTAAAACATATAGAAGCATTACTATTTCAAAAAATTATGGGGCCGGGCACGGTGGCTCACGCCTGTAATCCCAGCACTTTGGGAAGCCGAGGAGGGCGGATCATCTGAGGCCAGGAGTTCAAGACCAGCCTGGCCAACATGGTGAAACCCCATCTCTACTAAAAAAATACAAAACTTAGTTGGGTGTGGTGGTGGGTGCCTGTAATCCCACCTACTCAGGAGACTGAGGCAGGAGAATCACTTGAACCCGGAAGGTGGAGGTTGCAGTGAGTCGAGATCATGCCACTGCACTCCAGCTTGGGCAACAAGAGTGAAACTCCATGTCAAAAAAAAAAAAAAAAAAAAAAAAAATTATGCTAATTGTGCAACAAATATGTCACTACCAGAAATCCTCTTACGATTATTTTAGTAGTTTGTCTTAAGTAATTTTGAATTATTTGTGATGTACCCTTAGATAACATTCTATCTTCACCTAAGTTTTTATTACTATTCAGACAGATTAGAAAATAAATGTACAGAATTGTGATAGACAGAATGTCATCTCAAAGATGTCCACACCCTAATTTATCTAACCTACAAATATGTTATCTTACATGCAAAAAAAAAAAAAAAATTTGCAGATGTGATTAAGTTAAGGACCTTGAAATAGAGAAATCACTTGTATAATTTTCCTAAGGAGCACCGAGTAGAATCACACAGGTTCCCATAACAGAGAGGCCAGCCGATCACAGTCACAGAAAAGAGATGTGATGACAGAAGCGTTGTTGGAATGATGTGCTTTGAACAAGGAAGGTGATCATGAGTCAAGGAATGCAGGTGGCTCCAGATGCTGAAAAAAGAAAGAAAACGAATTGTCCCGTGGAGCCTCTGGAATAAACCAGCCCTGCTGATACCTTAACTGTAGCCCAGTGAGACTTATTTTGACCTCCTAACTTCCCAAATTGTATATATTGCTTATTTTTAAATATAAAACTCTAAGTTTGTGGTAATTGCTATAGCAGAAACTAATAATAGACAAGCAATACAAGAATCAGAGTTCTATCATATATTACTAGCATGATCCCACAAGGAAAGTACATATCCTTAAAATTCTGGGGTAAGGTTTATAATGAGGAATATTGAGTTTCAATGTACCTTTGGAGCTTGTTTGCAATATATATTTACTGGGTGTTTCATTTGTTCCCTCTCGATTCTTAGAATAAAAGGACATATGTAAATATTTTGAGGGGGAGAAGGAATTATGTAAAGGGACATTACTGGGCTTTTAATAGTAACATTTATTTCTCTAGGGCTCTTTGAAAATGTTCAGACACATATAGGAGAGCTTCTAATTACATGATTTGCCTTCGAAAATATTCATTATTTTTTTCTGACTAGATCTCTTACTTCAAGTATGAATGCATTTTCAAAAAAGAGTACAAATCTCCCTTTACTTTGTTAGTTTTTTTCTACCACAGAATATTGTGTTAAAGTTTTCTGAAGCCTAATTTTAAAATTTCAAATTGATTTCGCTGTGTTTTGGTTGCGATTTTGAATCTTAGCCTGTTTACTCTGAGACAAAAAACTTCTAAAACGCTCTTATGCCATATATTTTTTACCTTTCTTGTGCTATCAAGATTATTTAAAAAAAATAGATACAGTTGGTTTACATGAATCCTCTTTTAGTGTTTGCTTCCTTGTTTCATTTAAATACATTTTGCATCTGAAGTAATAATAATAAAGTCAGATAATTGGTATTAATCTTGCTCTAGGACACAATAAGCCTCTCTTAAATCCTGAATTTTGTTGTCAGATTTTAACCTTTGTGAGTGTGTGCATTTGTGTGTGTGCATGTGTGTGTGTGTGCTTTAGGAAAATCTTTTGATTGTAAAATTCAATTGAATTCTAGACCCCAGGATTTAGATCTAACTTCCATAGATCTTCCGTCTGGATTAGTAATTCTAAGACGTTTGTGGGTCCTGTGAGTTTCTTTTACATGAAAAAGATGTAAGAGCTTAAAACAAATTTATTTGGTTCATTTTTTATGTTTTGTTTCTTAACCAAAGAAACAAACTTTTTAAGTAAATGCGGAGCTGGAGAAGTTAAAGTTGAAATACATATATACACACTACATATATATATACACACACACATTATATATGGGGGGAGGCAGAGAGAGAGGAGATAGAGGAAGAGAAACAGAAAAAGGCAGAGAAAAGGAAAAAGAGAGAAGATATTCCAGGAAGTTTAGTTTCAGAAGGCTTTAAGTAGAATCATATTTGAGATAAAATATTTCAAAGATAAAATAATATTGGATTATTTTGGTAGAGGCAGAAGACAGACATTCTAGGCAGACAGGGGTGGGTCCCCACTGTTACCCCACCTTCATGCAGAAAAGCCTGAAACCCCCACCTTCATGCAGAATAGCCCAAAGTGAAAATTTCTATCCCTCTTTGTCTGCTCTGCCAATCATTTTTTTCTGAATAATATCTTTTTACCAATAGAATGTTGCCTTTTCCAGAACTACCTACAACCATCCCCCCAACCCATCCTGTGCCCCAGACTCAGTCAGTAGAGGAGAGAGAGGCAACTTGACTTCAGAGGGATGGCTGGACTTGGGAGGAGAGATGGCTTGACTTCAGGGAAGAGCCGGCTGGAGACAGGTGGACTTCAGGGGAAGATGACCTGTCCTTCCAGTCCCTTCTAGTTCCTCTCTCCACTGACAACCATTTCCATTGCTAAGTAAAATTCTCTGCCTCCACCATCCTTCAAGTGTCTGTGTGACCTCAGTCTTCTTGGATGCTGGACAAGAGCTTGGGATCCACTAAGTGTGGGTACCTAAAAAGAGGTTGTCACACCGGCCCTTTGTCCTAGCTGACAGAGGCAGCCACCCCATGTGACTAGGCATAGGGCCAACTGAGCTGATAACACACTGCTGACCATGGACAACAGAGCTAAGAGAGCATTGTTACAGGGTCACAGACACTCCCACCTGGGCACTACAATAGGGCCTGCATAGACCTTGCTCCTGCCAGTACCTAGATCCCGCGCTCATTCACTCAGGGCCAGATCCCGCGCTCATTCACTCAGACGTAGTCTGGCCGCCGGGTCCAAATGGAGTTTGCCCCTGCTGGTGCCCAAAGGGCTGGCCGTATTCCACACTCACACACCCACGTGCTCCCTCACTCAAGGGGTTGAGCGCGGTGGGCCGAGTGAACAGGGCCCCCCCAGTTGCAAGTCCCACGAAGCGGTCAAGAAAAATCCTTCATGAATTTCATTTTAAAGCATACACATTCAAATCAAAAGAATTTGGCCATTGTTTGGTATGTTTGCCTTTGTGGTTTTCTAGAATGGTTGTCGCTATTATTTTTGACATGTCATAAAGTCAACATAATGATTGATATAACTTTAAGTCACTTTTAATGAAATATCATTTGCAAAGAAAAGTGTAAGATTAGGGTTATATAGTAGTATATGCATAAGATGCAAGCTCATGCTACCTGGAGTTTATGACTTTTACTCAGAAAATTCATGGGAAACAAAGTAAGTCACTATAGTCAGTCCAAACTGTGTGCCTATTAATTCTCAAAGAAAGAATATGAAATAGTGACATGATTAGTTCAGTAACTATAGATCCCAGACTGTGAACCTCATTTAATTCTTTAGTCGCTTTTTTTTCATCTCGTTTATTATTTTGAGAACAAACTCAAAATATGGGTGTGGTGGGCTACAGTGGAAATATAATAAACTTTGAAGTCAGAAGACACAAATTCAAATCCCATCTAGGTTACCTATGAACTAGGTTCCTGATCGCCTGTGAGGAGCATTAGTAAGCTAAGATGAGGCTACTAATAACCATGTCAAGATAACTGCACTTATTCAACAAGTTAAAAAATATGCCTGCTGCTATGACTGGTAATTAGCAAGTATTGTGTTATTAAATATTAAGACAATTAAATATTAGTTTCCTCATCATTGTGGAAATCAACCTAAATGATAAAATAAAATGGAATAAAGAATAGTTTATTAATAAATAAAGGAAAGTATTTGCTAAAGTTAACCAGACAAAGTGGCCTACTAAGAATATTAACTTTTCTTTTTTCTTTTGACTCATAAATCCAGTGCTTTGTTTTATACTACGCAGAAAATTTTCATGCCTTCTTAAAATATTCTGAATTCAAGTAGTTATTAGTGTGTTTGTTTTGTTTTCAATCTGTCTCTTCTTTTAAAGCCATTTAATATCTGTGCCTTAAAGGCTTGACTGACAGACCGAAATCTCTCTTCACCACTTTCTTCAAAAGGATTTAGGTGGTACTTATGCAAATGAATTCCCAGTGACCTGTCTCCGAATTCTTCTTGAGTGAGAACACAAAATAGAAATTTACATAAATTTGAAATCATAGATAAGTAATAAAGCATTAAAATGAAATATACTAAACTGGAAAATATAACACTTTTAAGAAAGTAATCAGAAATAAATCATTGCAAATTACTTTTATTCAAACATTTTTATTTGAAAATTAATAGCAATGAATTATAGAACAGAAGAGCATCTTACATTAAGTTTATCATCAAGTAATTTTTGGAATAATTGAAAATGACTTTCTCTTTTATTCAGCATAGAAAACATTTAGCTCAATTTTATAATCAGGAAATGCTTTTTTATAGTAGTTCTCTTCCTTGTTCTCTATGATTTTATTTTTCAGCAAACTAAACAATTTAGAACGCTATTTGTAGTCATAAAATTTAAAGTTATTCCCAAGTTACTATAGAACTACTTAGTAAAGATAGCAATCTTATGAGCTGCTATCAGCCTCACTGCAATCCAGATGGCTTATGAAAGAAAAAGATGCGAAAGAAATACGGTATTTTCACAAGGAGCAGAGAACTTTTTCTTATTAACTTTGAGCTATTTTTTTTCTTTATTCCATTCTTTTTATTTTTTTTCTGTTAGTTTCAGAAGTATGGGGGCCTAATCCATCTACCACTTTTAAGTCTTAAATATTCATATCAAACATTTAAAACCATAATTTACCAACATCATTAACATAGAAGTTTGCCAGCTTTCAAGAGATATTGACATCGTTTTGTAAAACTACAAACCTAGGACTGAACAAAATGTTATATTTATCGTGATAAAAATATTTATAAAAAACTTAAAATATGCTTTTATGTTCTTAACACTGCACATCTACATTTGCATGGAGTGAATGGAATCATATTCTGCATACTTAAATAATATACATCTGAAAAGTTCACATCAGTTGGTAATATCTTACCAAATAATTCAAGTATTCTGTAACATATGTTATATAACACTTTGTCTACATATGAACAAAACACTGTTGGAAAATACATTTCACTACTTTTAAAAAGTAACACTTGGAAACAATACTGATACTTCAAGAAGACCTTCGCTAATTTCACACTACCTACCTATCAATCCAAGTCAAGTTAGTTTCACTTTAGGCAAATGGCTTAATTTCTCTAATTCTAATTTTTCCCATCTGTAAAGTGAGTAAAGTGTGTACCTTAACTTAAGGTTTCTCTAGACCTTCTGATTTAGAACGACAATGCACAGCAGATAGCAAGATACATGGCACATGATAATCATTCAATAAATATAATAATATAATATTATTAATACTATTGCTATTTTTCCAGTTTGGGTTTCCCAGGAAGCAAACTGGGGAGTTTGTAGCTCGGGATGTTTATTTAGGTGGGCTCTCAGACTTAACATAAGTGGAACTGAAGGGAAGGGAGCAGGAATGGTTAGAGAAAGACGCTGAGCTGTGATATGGGCCTACTGACAGCTTTGGCCATCCCCACTATGAGTTCTGGAGCCGAAAGGGCCCTTCAGGGTTGTCCCAAGTCAGGCCTTAATGTCTAGGCCTGTAATCTCCCAAGTGGATCAATTATTTGATGTGGGCATCCTGCGGAGGGAAGTGGTCTTGAGAAAGCAGCTCTGTGCAGCTGAGGCAAACCCTGAAGGAGCTAAGAGCTGAAGGCTGACTTTTAACAGCCCTCGCTGTACTGAGGCAACAGATTCTTCTTTGAAGGGGAAATTAAGTGCACATTACAGATGTGCACATTACAGCATCTGTCACAGTTACTAATGTCCAATCATAATTCTTTAGTTAATTTTCAGTAACATCAATATTGTAAAATCAAATTATTATAATTCATCTTACTTTTCAAGTTTTTCAATATCTTTGATAGAAAATGATTTCCAAATCAGTTAATCATAATGCTATTTTTATGAAATTTAATATTAATTTTTATAATAGATATTTTCATCCTGTATTCGTATACCTGATGAACAGTCTGTCTTATATTAAAAGTAATTTGTGAATGAGTCATCAGAAGAGTTTACTCTGGCCCTTGGAAAAGAAGGTAATCTTGTTGAACATTGTTAAATATGCCAACTACCCTTGTAACAACTTACTGAATTTCCAGGACCTGGATGGCAGTGAGAGTTAAGGGTGCGTTTCCTCTAACGCTTTGCTCCTGTTTATATGCATGCTATGTACGTAATACTTAAGTTCCATTCCACATTGAGTCTGCATGAAAAATCTATACTTAAAAATAAAATGGCATTCATCCAGTGATAAATTCTAGAAAATAATGAACCACTTTACATGCATGATTTCTTATTTTAATTTCATAACAATTCTTCCCTTTTTGCAGAGGAGGAAACTGACTTTTTCAGGTTAAATAACTTTTCAGGATCATGTAAGAGAAAAAAGAATTTGAACCCAGGGAGTTATATTCCAAAGCTTATGCCCTGAAACAGACACTTCTTGGCTATCTTAACCTCTTGAATAAAAACAACAACAAAAACAAACAACAAACCATCACCATCTGTCACTTTCCTGAGTCTAATAGATTTTATAAAATAATTGTATACCTGTGTGGGGTATGGTGGATGAGGTTAGTTACAGAAATATACATTTAGAAGTTAATATCCAGGCTCTTAAACTGGCTTCTCATCATTTCAACACAGAGCATTCCCCTTGTCCTTCAATTTACAAAAGCTTCAAATTCATGCCATCTCTCTGGTTCTTCTCCCCTTGTCTGCCTGTATGGATTTAACTCCACTTTCTTTCAACAGTGTTAAATCAAAGCCACAAAACCTAAAACTTCACAAATTCTTTAAAATCTGACTTTCAGAGCAACTTAACCACCATATAATTTACAAATAGATTTTCTACATGGTGGCTCATGAACAGTGTTTCAGATGTCAGTAGTTAAAAGGGTGCTTCACATCTTCTCACACATTGAGCAAAATAATGATTTTTTAGGACTTTTCTTAAATAACAAATTTAGGATTACTTCAATTCCTTATATCGACAAGTAATTAATGATTTGAAAAAATTTTCTCAACCTCCCTGACACTTCAATATTATGGATTTGATCTGTAAAAAGTAAAACTAAGACCTAATACCTGTAAGCTCTAGGATTATATGATCTTAAAATAAAGTTTCATATATTTAGCAGATAAAATAAAGTTTCCAAATTTTAGGCTAGCCAACAGGTAGTCAAAAAAGTGATCCGATTTTTAGTTTTGTTTTCATGTATGTATACTACAGATTGAATACACATTTTAGATAAATTTAAATATAATTAAGTTTAAACATCATTGGGAATTTTGATTATAATAAAGAATAAATCCAAGAAAATTATTGAAATGATCAACTCTCATCAAAATATGTCATCTTGATTCACCTTGAAAAAAAATTATATTGCTAAGAGACTAATGTAACAAGGTCTATAGGTTCATGCAGAATTTTTACTTTTTATTGTTAAAGTAACTTAAAACTAGTATACCACTTCTTTTCAGCTTCTTATTCAAATGACTGTATTTAAAATGCTCATGTATGTATGTTTGGGTGGTTTGATATACAGAGGAATCTGTATTAATCCAATGGATAATTGTTTGTATGTGTTAATTTTGTGTTCTATTAAAAATAAAAATTAAAAAAAAAACTTTTAAACCTTCCTTCTATGCCCACTTTATTGTTACCCTTGATTTAAAAGTACAAAATTTATTATTTCTATATCATTAAAATATACATTTAAAAGTAACACTTTTCATAATATTTATTCTTCAGAAAAGATAAAGCAGACTAAAAATACTAAGAAAAAATGAAATAAAATTTGAAATAAATAGTCTTATATGCTTGCTTGATATGTTACAAAAAGATATATTGGGTGCATTGGAAAGAGTAAAAGATTATTTCATTCATGGACATTTTTTCCTTACGTTTTTAAGAAAAAGTATTACACTTAGTATATTTTTTTATTATAGAAATACTAACTGTAAATGAAACCAGATGTGTTTCCCTGGCTTTAATGTTAATTTCACTTTGCCAAACGTGACAAAAATTGAAACTGAAACGTTTGGGGCAAGATGAGATAGAATTGAGGTGCTCGGCTGGGTGCGGTGGCTCAAGCCTGTAATCCCAGCACTTTGGGAGGCCAAGACCGGCGGATCACAAGGTCAGGAGATCGATACCATCCTGGCTAACACGGTGAAACCCTGTCTATACTAAAAAATACAAAAAACTAGAAGGGCGACGTGGCAGGGGTCTGCAGTTCCAGCTACTCGGGAGACCGAGGCAGGAGAATGGCGTGAACCCGGGAGGCGGAGCTTGCAGTGAGCTGAGATCCGGCCGCTGCACTCCAGCCTGGGCCACAGAGCGAGACTCTGCCTCAAAAAAAAAAAAAAAAAAAAAAAAAAAAAAAAAGAATTAAGGTGCTCAAAAGCATAAGACATGAAGATCAAAAAGTATTTTACTGCAAGCTCATATTTATAAAATGTGAAAGAAAAAATACATTAGAAAGGAATGGTAATAAAAGTGAAGGTACCCTTGCAAGCTTGTTCTCAGTGGTATTTACTTTTTAAATTCAGTTTGGTGCAATTCAACCTTAAAAAAAAGTCTTTGCTTTTTTAAAGTATTTGCCGTTTTAAAGTATTAAGGAAATGAATGTTTAATATAATTTTACAAGAAGATTTGTTTGAAGTAATCTGACCAACTCTACTCCTCAAAGCTCTACTGTGCTAACAATTGAGACTTCATTCGTGGCTCTAGAATCAGTCCGTCTACTAGGTTCCAGAGGTTGCCTTGAATCATTCAGAAGGAATGAAGAAATCCTAGGTTACTATCTCAGGTTGAACTACTAGGTCATTCTTAAAGACACTGGGGCACTGCTTATACTCTGATCTTAGTAATTGGGTTTAGGCCTTGTTTTGTTGTCAGTCTTTTAGTTATAGAAGAGAATACCTTATTTATTTTCCTACTTTTAAAATCTGTTCAGGACCTCGTTCTACCTGAACTGTATTTCCAAGTAGTGACTCTCAACTCTGAACTAATGACATCTGACTTAAGTCCTCCTACGTGAAAAATGTCCTTAATGTTAAACCTAAGCTTTTCTGTTTGTTGCTGCACTGAATGTTGCGTTACAGCGAATAACAGAGCCCACATTTCTCTCCTGCCAGCCACATATTTAACTCTTCCTATACCTTTTTCTTGCTATCTATACAGAGCAAGACCTTTCTTCTATCACCATGCACTCTAGAAATCATGATGTACTCCCAGGCCATGGGGTATCTGTGCCTGTTTTAATTTTCTACTTGCAATGTCTGCTTTTTATTGTTCTGAAATTTGTAATCAAGAGTAAGTTCTCAAGGGAACTTTATATAGTTACTGACCCAAAGGATCTTAATATACACTTCATGTATGCACGTATGTATATTAAAGGGGTAGAACTATTACGAGGTGGACAATAATGAAAATCATGAATAACACAAAAAAGTTTTATATTAAGTGTTACAAAAGAGATAACATTTTATGGGTGTTTAAAGGAAGAAGTCATATGGAAGAAGGCATGATGTGACAGAATGTCTCAGGTAGCAATTTCATAACCAGCTCATAAAAATCAATACCTGTAGAGTGGATTTTAGAATTTTCTTTGCTGATATTGATAAATATAAAGCCAGAGTAACTGTATCTGAATCTCTGCACTGTGTGGTCTTTTACAAGTAATAACACTGCTTTACTTGATTTTCCTCATCCAAAAAAGAGGATTTATCACAGAGTGTTAGAGGATCAAATTAGTTACTGTAATAATTAGTTTTTTAACAAAGTTAAACATTTCCTGGCATGAGGAAATGCCAGGAAATTTGGCACTTAACTTTATTAGTAGTAATAATTAGTAATTATTACTGTCATCATCACCAGGATAGTCATTTTTATTATCATCATCATCTTATTAAAGAAAATGGTAAAAATAAGACAATCGGAGGCAAGTAGTATGACACATATTGGATAGAATGAAGGTAATTCTGCTTATATGTTATTATTAATTTTAGTTTGCTTTAAAAAATTGAATTTGGTTTGAAAAGAGATACAAAAGATTTAAAAATGGTATAATGTAGTATATTACAAATAATTCCCATTAGCAATAATAAAGTTAATGCCAAATTGCCTGGGTCTCATTAATCCATTAATTTTTCTTCCTATTTGTTAGAAATGAAGAGGCAGACATATGACTGAGGAAAATGAATTTTTCAGAGTCATCTGCTACATTTTGTCATGATTAGCCTCAAAGTTTATTTGGTGTAATGAAATATAAATATTGAGTTTTGTCAATGGAGTGGAATCATCCTCTGAGAAATTAAATTTTCACCCTCTTTGTGGTAAACATATTAGTAATTCCATCCAAAGGTTTTCTGTTGAAAAAAAAAACAAAAAGGTCTTAGGAAGCAAAAAAAATGAAAAATTGAATAACCATGAGTACTTTGAAGAGAAATAAGGAATTGTTTAAATGTAATTTAAATATTTGATCAAGGATCTAAAATGATAAGAACTGCAGTTTACAAAGTTTATATTGAACTAAGTAAAGTTGGTTTTTGGACATTTTTGATAAACATTTGAGGACTTAGATAGTAAAGGGTAAATGGAATTTGTAGCATTCCTTAAGGCATGTTAAACAAAAGAGTGTATTTGTGCATTTGTGCTTCCATAACAAATACCTGAGACTGGGTAACGTGCAAAGAACAGAATTTTTTTTTCTCATACTTATGGAGTCTTAAAGTCCAAGGTAAGGCACTGGAAGCTTTGGTGTCTGGTGAGGGCCCAGGCTCTGCTTCCAAAGGCACCTTATTGCTGCATCCTCACAGGGCAGAAGGTGGAAACAGGGCCTACCCAGTTTCCTCTAGTCCTTTTATAAAGCTGACTATATATACGACCATGGAGCCCTCATGGCTTATCACCTCCTAAAGGCCCCATCTCTTAATACTGTTTCATTGGGCATTCAGGTTTAGCCTGAAATTTGGAGGGGACACAAGCATTCAAGCCATAGCAGAAAATAACAGATGAAACTTCCATAGGGTCATATAGTGTATTTCTTAACTCCTGCGAAACTTTATGTGTCTTTCTTATTAATTATTTTTTACCTGAGTCCATTCCCTACACTTTTGATTGATTATGTGGCCCTTGGGTAAAGATTCTTTTCCTTTGCATTTTTCATAAGAGAAATGCTCTGGAAAGATTTGGCCTATCTTCACATTTAAAAGTACATCTACTTTACAATACCCAATCTCATACGTATCATTAAAATAATACAGTCTAAAAGTTTGGGTTATTTTAATAGATATAACTAGAACTCTCAGACAAAAAAGAAAGCAAGAAAAGCTTACTGGTTACTGAGCAATTATAATTATGCCCAGTTATTGAGCAACATATATTAACTTTGTCTTATTTTATCACAACAGGAATTAATACCGATTTTAAAGATGTGAAAATAGTCTTATATACAATATATTGTCCAAGCTTCCATATCTAGAAATTTCACTGATTTTTTTTAATGAAAAGCTTAGTCCTAAACTAGCAAACTGGCTTAGTAATGTTTTTGATTTGGAGAGAAAATATTCAGATTAGCAGTTATACATGAATATTAAAAATCAACGAGGAAGGGTCTACCTATTGATAGCAAGTAGGCTCAGAAACTACTATATACAGAATTCCCCAAAACAGTGAGCTTTTCTCATTTAATAAGGATATAAATGATATTTTTCTATTCTAATAGAATAGTTACAGGCCACACATATACACAAGATGAGATAAATATCAGACAGTATATTTAAGTATGAATTCATTGATCCGATTTTAAGAATGTTGAGTAAATTTCCAACTATCTTGCAACATTATTGTTTAAATATTATTTTGCTGACATGTGTGTTTACTTCTATTATAGCTGAATGTCATTTGGGGAAATTTGAAAATAGTGAATAAAGTTAAAGGAAAGTAAACTTTTAAGAATGGAGATTTGAGGCCGGGCGCGGTGGCTCACGCCTGTAATCCCAGCACTTTGGGAGGCCGAGGCGGGCGGATCACAAGGTCAGGAGATCGAGACCATGGTGAAATCCCGTCTCTACTAAAAACAGAAAAAATTAGCCGGGCGCAGTGGCGGGCGCCTGTAGTCCCAGCTACTCGGGAGGCTGAGGCAGGAGAATGGCGTGAACCCGGGAGGCAGAGCTTGCAGTGAGCCGAGATTGCGCCACTGCACTCCAGCCTGGGCGACAGAGCAAGACTCCGTCTCAAAAAAAAAAAAAAAAAAAAGAAGAATGGAGATTTGAAGTTTGCTTTTGACTTAGAAAATTTTGTTTTATTAAAATTTACACATGAAAGAGCATTAATATAGACTATATAGTAAAATATATCAGTGATGTTAACATTTTATTTTGGGGATGCAAGTTCTTTTGTCTACCGTCTCTCAATTCACCTTAAACAACATGCAAAAAGCACACTATCAAACTCCTTCTTAAAACTACTCAGAATATTATCAGTGGTGGCTTTTCTAATTTAGATTATTTTGTTTTATAAAATCTACAGCTATATCATATTGCAACATTGCAAAATTAAGTTTTTGACAACATTATTGAGGTGTATTTATATAACATATAATTCACATTTACATTGTAAATACATTAATATATGATTTTTAGTAAATGTATAGTTTTGTGCATATATCACCAAAATGCAGTTTTAGAATATTCTCATCACCCCTAAATTGTTCCCTAAACCCTTCTGGAGTTAATACCTACTCCCACACTGAGCCCTAGGCAACCACTGAACTCTTGCCTTCACAAATTTGCCTTTTGTGGACATTTTATATGAGTGGAATCATACAATATTCAATCTGTTGAATCTGGTGCCTTTCATTTGGCGTAATGCTTTGGAGGCACATCCATGTTGCAGCATATATCAATAGTGTATTCCTCTTATTTCTGAATAGTATTCTGCAAGTACATGTCATATTATATTTATCAATATATATGATAAATAATTTTATTCTTTCAATGTTGTATCTTTTATAAGTAATGATGCTATGAATATAAGCTATTTATAAATATATATAATTTATTTTCTAAGATTACTAGATGTAGAATGACTGGGTCTTTTTTTTTTTTTTAACTTTTTAAGTAGTTGTGAAACTTTTTCAAAATGACTACCATTTTGCATCTCCACCAGTGAAAGGTTTTTAGTTTTGCTTTCCTATGATAGTCAAAGTTTTTTCTCCTCTTAGTCATTCTAATGGGTGTAAAGTTACCACTTTACATTTAATCACCTCCTAAAGGCCCCATCTCTTAATATTGTTTCATTGGGCATTTACTGTTTCTTTTTGTTTTCTTGTATGAGTTACAATTATTTTCCAGTATCTCTTAATTTCAGCCTGAAGAACAACATTTAGTATTTCCTGTAAAGTCAGCATGCACCAACAAAACCCATTTATTCTTTCAGATTTGCTAAAATATATTTTCTAAGATATACAGTTTTTAACAAAAGTTACAAGACATGCAAAAAAAATTAAAGAAAAGAAAAAGGAAAGTTTGACCCCTATGACAGATAAAAACATCAGACAATAGAATTGTCTATTAGAGAAACCACGTATTGAATTTAGAAGATAAAGACATCAATGTAGCTATTGTTAATACATTCAAAGAGCCAAAAGAAACCACAGTTAAAGAAAGGTATAATTATAATGTACTACCAAATTGAGATCAATAAAGATAAATTTCAAAAAAGAATAAGTAGAAATTCTGAAGTTGATAAATATAATAATGAATGAAAATTTACTACGGGACTTCGTGAATAGCTTTGAACTGACAGAAGAAAGAATTCATGAACTGGAAGACAGATTGATATTGATTATACAGTCTAAGAACACAGAAAAAATGAATGAAGATAAATGAACAAACGATCAGGAAAATGTGGACGCCATTAAGTGTACCAACATGCACAATAAGAATAGCAGGAGAGAAGAGAAAGAAAGGAAGAAACACAAATAGACACAGCACAGTAAAAATGCTGAGAACCAAAGATAAGAAGTAAAACTTGAAAGAAGCATGAGTAAAATGACTAATCACAAAGGAAGACACAAAAGATTAACAGCTAGCTTTCATCAAAAACAAAGAACACAATGGAGAGGAATAACACATTTAAAATGTTCAAAGGGGTCAAAAAAGAGACTCAACAAATAACTCTGTATTCAAAAAAGCTTCTTCAAAAAAAAAAAGATGAATTAAAGACATTCCCAGAAAAACAAAAACCGAAAGAATAAATGGGTTTTGTTGGTGCATGCTGACTTTACAGGAAATACTAAATGTTTTTCTTCAGGCAGAAATTAAGAGACACTGGAAAATAATTTTAACTTATACAAGAAAACAAAAAGAAACAGTGAATGTAATTATATAATTGCAGAGGACAAAATAAATGCAGATTTTTTCTTTTATCTGATTTAAAGAGCAACTGTTGTATAGAATAATATGCATATGATACATTATTGAGCATATAACATATAGAAAAGTAATATATTGCACAATAACACCACAGAAATTGGGTTGGAGCAAAGCTATCTTGGGGTAAATTATCTAACACTCATGGTGACTTGAATCTCCAGAAACAAATGAAAAGAGCCAGAATGATAAGATTAACGTAACAACAGTTGTCAATGTACAGTTCCTTTCTTAAATTATATGCTTTAAGAAATATAAAATTGCAGAAAATAATAACTATAACAATGTATTGTTGGGTTTGTAATATTTAAATATATAATAACATGTATAGAATGTCCCATCCAATGGCAGAACTTTAACCAGGACAGACCAAATACTAGGACATAAAGCAAATCTCTAAATTTAAAAGAATAGAAATAGTGTAAAATATGTTCCGAACACTGCCTTAGACCATTTTGTGTTGCTGTAACAGAATACTGAGTCTGGGTAATTTGAAAGAACAGACATTTATTGGTCTGGTGGAAACCTGGTCTCCACTTCCAAGATGACTCCTTGAATGCTGCATCTTCTGGAGGAAAGGAACAGCATTCCTCACTAGGCAAAAGAATGGAAGAGAGGGAATCCATTGGCCAAAATCTTTTTTTTATGGCTGCATTAATCCATTCAAGGTAGAGTTTTCATGACCTAAACAGTTCACATTTGGTCCCATCTCCCAACACTGTTGGATTGGGGATTAAGCTTCTCACACTTGAATTTAGAGGGGATGGAAACATTCATATCATAATAAACACTATTAATAAAATCAGATATGAAAAAGGGGAAATTACTCCTAATCTTACAGCAATAAAAAATATTCTAAAGAAATGTTATTAAAAATTGTATTCCAATGTATTAGACAACCTAAATGGGCAAATTTTTAAAAATATGTAAACAACCAGAACTGACAGAAGTAAATGATCTGAATAGACCTGTAAGTAAAGAGATTAAATTAGTTATCAAAAAATACCAAAAAAGCCTAGCACCAGATTTCTTTAGCTAATTCTATCAAATATCATCATGTATCATTTAACAAGGAGACATTTTGAGAAATGTATTGCTAGACAATTTCATTGTTCTGCAAACATTACAGAGTATCTGTACTGACATAGATGGTATAGCCTACTACACACCTAAGCTATGTTGTATAGCTTATTGTTCCTGGGCTACAAACCTGTATAGTGTTTTAGTCTACTCTAGGCAATTGTGAAACAATTATATATATATATATAAAAAATATGTAATATATATGCATTTATATATTATATATAATATATGTATTTATATATTAAATATAATATTTTATTTTTCTCAGGACATCTTGGAGATGTCCAAGATCAAAGTTCCAAGAGGTGGTCTGCTGGAAATTATAATCTATATATAATTATATATAATCTATATATTTATATATAATATATTATATATTATATATAGTTTATATACATAATTTTTAAATAAATTTAGTGTACTAAATTTATAAAAAAATAAAGTAATTGTGTTACAACAGTTAGAGGGCTACAAAGTCATTAGGTGATAGTAATTCCTCCACTCCATTATAATCTCATGGGCTGTATATGTGATCTGTCATTGAATAAAACATTGTTATGCAACACATAATTGTACTTAAAGAGAAACTACATCAATTCTTCACAAACTTCAGAAAAATAAGAGAGAGGGGAGCACTTTCCAATTCATTCTATGAAGCTAATATTACCTGGATACCAAAACCAGAGAAGACATCACAAGAAAAGAAAATTACAAACCAATGTGTGCTATTAATTGGACACAAGACCCTTTCCAAAATATCTGCAAACCTAATTGAGCAACACATGAAAAGAATTATAAACCATGACCAAGGGTTGACATGGTATGTTTCTCTTCATCTCTTCATTTTTAAGCTGCCTAAATCTTTATATTTACATTGGTTTGGTAGACAACATAGAGCAGGTTCTCAGGTTTTTTTTTTTTTTTCTTTTTTCTCAACCATTCCAATAATCTGTCTTTTAATTGATATGTTTAGACAATTCTCCTTAATCTGATTAGTGATGTAGGTAATTTTATCAGCTGGCCCTTGATTCTAATACCCCAATGCTAAATTAAACATGATTTCTTGTTTGGCTCAAAGTCTCTTCAGTCTTCATGAGTATAATATTCAACATTTTTATTTACAGCTGATTCTCATTAAAATATTTAGGGATCATTGTTATTCCTTGAAATATGTGAGCTTGCTGCAAATTGATTTTGATGTTAAGGAATAGAGAGAAAAAAATACTTTTTTTCTATGTAAAAAACTTCCATCAAAATGCACAAATACATGTATTTTCCAACTATTTTCTCAAAATTTGTTGTAACCCTTGTGACATACATATCTATATGAAAGCCACATATGCTGTACCAATTTTGTAAAGCATGTTCTGTGTCTCAATATTTTATTTGATTTAGACAATGCATAATCACATTGACAACTGCATGTATTTCAAAATTATATCGCTCTAACTCACTATAGAGATAGCTCTACCATTGATGAGGAAAGAAATTCCCAGGAAGTACTACAATAGAGTTGCAGAACAGTTAACCGATTTGAAATGGTTCAATTCCTTACAATTGACACAATTTTAGAATGAAGGTTTAGAGCTCTGCATTTTGCAAAGTTTTCAACTCCTGCTCTTGTCTCTTTAATTTTCAAAATTCTGAAGTATTAAAAGTGCTTACTTGTCAATGTTTGGCTCCTGGCTTCCAATGCAAAGAAATCTGTCCTCTGCTTACTGCATCAATGTTTTATATACTCAGCTTTTGAATCTCCCGGGCCACAGTAACCATTTACCATACCAAGGGCAGTGTAAATGGTTACATTTACATATATAATAGCTACCAGGTATATGTGTCACTTTCAGAAAAGCAAAATAAAATCAATAACAAAGGCAACCAAACAAATGTTTCCGCTGCAGAACTGGACATCCTCAGATATAAAATGGTAGTCCCTCAGCTCTGAGGTATAGATTGGGGTGTGGGAATAATTAATACAGACTCTACCCCACACTCTCTTGGTTATAACAGATAATGCATAGATTATATAGAAATTAAAGTTCTGTATTTTTTGAAATTAGAAACATGAACCTTGTTATTAAGTATTTCCACAGTTTTCTCTGTTAAGCAGAGTGAAGCATTTTCCTTTATCACATGCTTTTCTCCAAAACTTCAGCTAGTTTATCTGAAGCATGTTTTAAATTTAGAAAACATTTTATCTGACTAAAAATCATTTTTTTCTCTATTTATATGGAAACATCATTTGCATATACAATACTCATATGTTTAGCTAAAAATATATAAGCTTGTTGAGACTTAACAAATTTCATTTAAATATTAATCTAAATTTCAAAATCTTGTTCTGCAGTAGACACTATATTCCAGCTCTTAGCGTATATTTAATAAAAGGAAAATCTGGGTGCAGTAGCTCATGCCTGTAATCCCAGCACTTTCAGAGGGCAAAGCAGGAGAATGGCTGGTGGTCAGAAGTTCAAGACCAGCCTGGGCAACATGGCGAGGGCCTCATCTCTATGTAAAACTTAAAAAAAGAACAATTAAGCAAGTGTGGCAGGGTGGCATGCATGCGTAGTCCCAGCTACTCCAGAGGCTAAGGGAGAAAGATTGCTTGAGTGCAGGAGGTCGAGGTTGCAGTGAACTATACCATTGCTGTATCAGCCTGAAGGCAGAGCAAGGCCCTGTCTCAAAAAAAACCACACAAAACCGAAGACTTAATTTAAAAATTCATATTTTTTATATAAAGAAAAATGTGCCCCTAAGCCTAATGTACTCAGCCTTCAGATCAGTTAGCTTGTATGACTTCCTGAACATCTTTCTTTGTCTCCTCAGTCAGTACCTCTTTATTAAGGGAAAACAGTCCTGGAACCTAACTTGCTAAATGTACTGTATTTTCTAAATTGTGAGGTTTTTTAAGTTCTAATGTACCCCAAGTATTTCAACTCTGGAGACCCTCAAAAACTGTATTCTCAGGTCCTTGTTAGTGTTTCACAGCTGAGACAATACTACGAACAAATTTTCAAGTGCTGATGAGAACTGGTATAGATAATTAATGTTTCACAGAACCAGTAGTCTTAACTCCTCACCACTAATATCTTTATTTTTTCAATACCTTAAGGCTTGCATATTTCTCTGCTAGGTTCCGGATAAATCAGTCTCCTTCAACTGAGCTACAGAAATACTAGTCCTCTGGTTTTCTGCTTCTCACCATGAGCAGAACCTCTGTGCTACTGTGCCATAGCTGTGGGAAGGTAAGGCCAATTATTAGTCCTAGAGTGATGGCAGGAACTGGGGGCAGAGCCATAGCCCCCATAATCTCAACTTTGACTTCTGAGCCTGAAACATCTATCATACATAGAAGACGGAGCTGTAGGGTTGGTGATTGGAGCTCCAGCATTTTCAGCTCAATACACCTGGGTTACAGAGTCAGGCTTATCAGTGAAAGCTGGGTGAGGGAAGGAAGCCAATTTTCTAGCTGTGCACTCCAGGAATACAGCTTCCACAATACAAATTCTTGCAGATGCGGTGAAAGATGCCGTTGGCCTGCAGTTCCTAGTATGGAATTATAGTCCTATGGTTGAGATTGGGGGAAAGAGATCCCCTGTTTTCATGGCAACATTCACTTGTAGTGGAACATCTGTAACACAAGAAGCTGGGTAGAGGGAAACGAGAGCTCCTCTGGTTCAAATTTCGTTGACTGCAGCTGTTCTTACCAAGATTTAGTACATTTCCTGGGGGGAGCGGCGAGGAGGGGGGCGGCGGGGAGGAAATGCTTTTTGACTTGCTGTCTGCTCCAGGTCAAATTTCAGTCATTTTAAAATGATGTTGCTTATAGTTTTCTTCCACTAAATGGTCATATTGAACAGGTAAGCTCCTCACCCAGTCGATCTTGACATTCTACTATGCTTTCTTTCCTTAATATTGACAATTTGTGTTTCTCTCTCTCTCTCTCTCTCCCCCCGCTTTCTCTCTCTCTCTCTCTCTCTCCCCCTGCTGTCTCTCTCTCTCTCTCTCTCTCCAGTGCTTTTAGGGAATTGTCAATTTTACTCTTTTCAGAATACAAGTTATATTTCCTTGTTGCATTTTCCTGTTATTTTGTATTTCATTTATTTCAAATTTTTAAATTATTACCTGTATTGTATTTAAAAAGTTAAAATTTGCTGGTTCTTCTAAAACTTCATTAGTTTGAATACATTGGGATATTTTAATTTTTTGCTATTGATTTCTAATTTAATAGCATTTGAGCAAAATGCATGTAGGTATTCAGTGCATTGGATTTTATTTTGATATGTTTTATAAACTAGGATATAGGCTATTTTGGTGAAAGTTCTGTGTTCACTTGAAAATAAGGTATATCCTGAATTGTTTTTTAAAGTGTTTGAAAACTGTAACCTAGGTCATGTATTGGTTGATAACATTGTCAAAATGTTCTACAATCTTAAAATTTGCTTCATCAGTTACTTACAAAGAATGCTAAAATTTCTAACTGTAATTGTGACCTTTACTTTTTCTTCCTTTGATTGTGTAAATTGTGTTTCATATAAAATTTACCTTTGCTATTTGTTTCATAAATACATTTAAAATTGTTGAATCATCTTAATGAACTTACCATGACTTTCATTATAAAATGCCCTCTTTTATTAATAACATCTCTTATTTTATTTTGGTCCTTATTTTAAACAACATAGCATATCAATTTTCATGGTGTATCTTTTCAATTACTTTGCGTCTATATATTTAAATTGGATTTTAATAAAGTTTTATAAATATATGGGTCTTGCTTTTACTAAAATATTTTTAGCCAGTCTGATAACCTCTTCCTTTTACTTAGGGTAGATATGCTATTTATATCTAACATAATTACTAACATTATTTAGTTTAAGTGTGCCATTTTATGTCTTTTCTGTTTTTTCATAAGTTTTAATCCTTTATTTTTTTCTTGCCTATTTTGGACAAAGACAATATCTATATGGGGTGTGTGTGTGTGTGTGTGTGTGTGTGAATGTATGTATGTCTTTGGTACCTAGATAGGGATTCTAAATAATTCAGTTAAATCAGAGATTAGGTTTGAAGATGCTTAGTTAGTTGCAAATTTAATAAACTCAGTTCACTTTTGATTTGTCTTTTTTCCTTGGCGGTGGCCCTTTTGATCTTTTGATGGGGTCCTTGGCAATTTACTTCTGTGCGCTGAAAATCTTGAATATAATTTTACTCCTTGGAGATTTTTGTCTTAGCTCTTTACCTTTTTTTTTAATCTTAGTTTTCATTCTTACAGCTTGGAAACCTAGAAAATGTACTGTAGTGGGGGGCAGCTGTATCTTTTTTTTTTTTTTTTTTTGAGACGGAGTCTCGCTCTGTCGCCCAGGCTGGAGTGCAGTGGCCGGATCTTAGCTCACTGCAAGCTCCGCCTCCCGGGTTTACGCCATTCTCCTGCCTCAGCCTCCGGAGTAGCTGGAACTACAGGCGCCCACCACCTTGCCCGGCTAGTTTTTTGGATTTTTTAGTAGAGATGGGGTTTCACCGTGTTAGCCAGGATGGTCTCGATCTCCTGACCTCGTGATCCGCCCGTCTCGACCTCCCAAAGTGCTGGGATTACAGGCTTGAGCCACCGCTCCCGGCACCAGCTGTATCTTTCAGAGAGGTCTTTTCTCTCTGCTCATGAAGATATTTTCTTTAAATATTACATATAGAAAAAAGCTATTGACATATAAAATATTTTTATAATTGCTCCTAGCAAAATTACATTATTTTATTAAAATTATCTCCTGAATACTGCTATATTATTATAGATTTCACTTTTATTCTTATTAATTGTCCATTTGCAAGTGTATAGGTTTACTAACTATCCTGAGACCAATGCACAATCTTTAAAACATAAACCAAATTTCAGCAAGGTTCAGAATGTACCTGTTTTTAAACTAGCCAGATTTACCTCATGGAATTGTTATTTTGCTTCCAATTTTAGCTTTTTATAGTCTATTTCATGGTTATTTCAGCAATACAATTTAAAATATCTTTTGACTTCTAAAAAATTGATTTACAGAAGAGTTAGTCAAGGTATCAAATTTTCCTAGTAGAATTTGCTGGTGGAAACAGGCACTTTATATTGCTTTTTTTTTAAAAAAAAAATCAACTTTCCAATACCATCTTTTTCTAGTTTGAATGCTCATAATTGACAAAATTTCAAAAGAATGAACTGATGAAAGATCAACAGCATCTGGCTTATTACCATCTCTACTCCTAAATCAGATTTTGTCTGCTAGCTTTTCTTTCTCTACATGATTGTTTCATGCGACTGACAGAACAAACAATACTGGGAGAAACAGGATTCTTTCCACCCATTGGACAGAATATCGGTTACATGCTGAGACAGCTACAGATGAGATAAACTTGAGTAGGGTAAAAAAGAATACATATTAGTTAAACTATAGTTACCAAAGCATCAGCGAGGGAAACAGAACAAAGTATCAGTAATAAATTCCTAGAAATTCAACCTTTGAGTTTTCACATTATAATCTAATAAAAAGAGAGCTAATTTTAAAAATGTCCTCAAGTTTGAAAACAATATTTTATTAGTCATTCTTCTTTATAAATGTTGATTTTAAGAATTTTAAGATTATATATAGTGTAGATTTACATAATTTAATTAATTTAATACTATAATTATGTATAACATTTTGTTTTTCTTGGGGATTTTTTTTCAGTTATTCATTTAATGAATGGTGTAAATAAATCTTTAATACATACAGCACTTTTTTCAATATATCTTTTAGCAAAAATAACATTTTTTCCCATAAAATTTTCCACTTACATCTAAAATATAAAAACATAAATTGTGTTTTTGATGTTCATGTATTTTATAGCATTTAGTTCTTGACAGTGTCCTCAGGAGGAGCAATGATGCTATTCTAGTAGATGTAGCTTTAAAATCCTACTAGCCACTTAAAACTTATCACTGTTAATTGATGTTTAAACACCCCTCTATACTTAAAATATTATTATGCTTTTCATCTATTCAATAGCAAATATTGGGTGAATCAATTAAACACATCTCCATGTTTAGCACATTGTAAAAATTTGAAAACGTTATATATAATAAAGGAAAAAGATAAACTTAAATTGTAATCTTCATCCATTCTCATACCACACTCTAATGTTTTATACTCAATTTAGTTCTTACTTATTAAGGCCAGAGAAATATGTTGAAAATATGTAAACCATTGAGTAGTTACCACAGTGAAGTATCCATTGCAAATTGTTCCATTAGCATTTGGGAAAAAGTATCACAATACATATCTTTATTTTTCAATTATAATTTTTAATTCCTATTTTTTTAAAATTTCCATTATGTGCGCAACATCTAGTGTAGATAAATATATTATTAAGATTTATTTCTATTTACAATTATATAATTTTCCAAAATATGTTTATGTGAATATATAAAAACTTTGGCAAAGACGGTTAGCTTTTTTCTTGGCAGTTATATTAGGTTGTTGCAAAAGTAATTGTGTTTTTGCCATAACTTTTAATGACAAAGTCTTTAGTATAAAAATGGTAATAGTCGTAGGGGAATTTGGGCCAAGATGACACATTTTATCAATTTTAAAGTTTCATAATCTTTACTTTATAAATATTCTTATTTAATAGGTATTATTAAATCAATTTTACCCAAATACTCTAAAGCCATAGACAAGTAAAATTACTTTTTTGCCACAAAAATTAAAGCAATGCAACACAGTGTATTAAAATATATTTTTCCATATTTGCATTCTGTATTTTATAGACATTATTTTAAGTGGTGTTGCATTTTTATGATTCTCACAAATATCTTAGGAAGAAAAAAAATTTCTCCAATTTATAGATGACAAAATGGCCTGAAAGAGATGAGTTTTTCAGTAAATAATAATAGTAAATACAGGTTTTTAGATTTGAAACCATTTAGGAATTCTCACAGTCTGGTATTGTGCTACATTACATTTAATTTTAAAAAAATCTAAGCACCTTTATTTTTCACTGATGTAGAGGCATTGTGAATAAAGCACCAGATTAATGACAGTTTGCGACAGGAACAATCACTTTATCAACAGTATTTTTTTAAGTGGCATAAGAAAAAACAATTCAATCATAGCAGCACTTAATGTTATCTAATGTTAACTGCTTCTTCCACATTTCCATTTTGAAAATTATGGTATTTATAAGACTTTTTGTCTTTGGCTCTTTTATTTCAGGAGATTTGAGGAGAAGCAAGCTATTTACTTTCATCCATTTACAGTAGACGATTTATTTTAAGGATCGTTTCTGGGAAGATGATTATAATTCTAATTAAATAGCTTGTCAGGAAAGCATTTGCCTTAACAGATCTGTTGTCATCATAATATCAGCCAGATGTAAAACTGGCATGCTGATATATTTGACCTGCATTTTTACTGCTACCACATTTCCTTCTTTCTTTGTTTAGTCTCCGTGAAGTTTGTAATCTAAGAGCACAGCTCTATTACAGAAATACTTTTTTCTGGAAGGAATAATTATACTATATTTGAATGATCAAAAACTCAGAAAAATAAGCAGTAATATTTAAAGAAAAGTACAATTTAAACCAAGATCTCATTAGAAAGCCAGGCTTTTTATTAGTGATAATCAACAGTTCTGGTGTTAATATTGTTAATTAAAGGGGTCTAATTGATTCCAGATAACCTCATCATTATTCAAATATGTAGCTAACAGAATGGTTGAATTTTATCTTCTAAAGGGGTTGTTTTATTCACTTAATGTTTCCTTTTTTATACTAAAATTTGAGCAAAAAATGAATATATTAAAGTTCCAATATAAGACATTCTTGTTTTTCACCTCAATGCTAAACCACTCGTAGGTAATACTAAAACAAAAAGAGAAAATGCTCAGATGTGCCACACGGATATCAAATTTTAATATTGATAAATTTGACACTACTAGATTTCCTATAGCTATACCCTCGATGTGAATATTCAAAATCAAAGTGTCTTAGAATTCTGAGGTACTTCACAAAATAAACCTGCCTCTCAAAAGAAGGAGCAAAGCAGAATGAATATTTACTATAAGGAACGTTATTTCCAAAGAGAAAGAGGGAAGAGCTGAACTGAGAATACTCCAAATTTATGTCTCCCAAATATACCAGGCAGAATATTCACTCTTTTATTAATAAGCTTTCTCTAAACAGAAGGGAATCTCAGGGATGGAGTAAAAGCACTACTTTCAACATATATCTAAACACAATTTTGGGGATGCCAAATTCTGGATGAAACATTGCCTTTCTCTTTTCCATTCTTATCTATCTTCAGGTATAATTGCTATTGAGATTTTGTGTATATTAGTCTGTTTATGAGACTTTTTTCAGAAAGTCAGAAGTAAATCTGCCTTTATGTGTATATGATGTGATAAGTGAACTTTTAAAATGAGACATTTATAATCATGTGAATAATGTTTTTAAAGCTATTAACTTTAGAGAAGGATAAGCAAGCCCAGAACCCACTGCTAGAGTACACTAAAACATGAAAACATAAGCCAACAGAATGTATAAGGATGAAATTAAATATAAAACCAAATATTAAAACATTAAATGAATATCTGCTGGAGAGGGTCCACAAAACTAAAAATTTATTCTTTGAAAAGAGTTCTATTATTTTCAATAATTCATGGTAGTGATAAAAAAGAAAAAGGTAGCAAATCTCAATAGCAGTCATGAAAAGGAACAGGTGAAAAGTCTGACAGTTTGCTGTAAAATCCTTCTGTCTGCCATTCAATTACTAGATAACTGAAAACATATGCTGATCCAAAGACATGTGACAATTAAATTAGTCTTTTAAGTAAAATGACTAATAATAGGATAGGAAATCTCAACAATCCTGAAGCTAAAAGGCATAAAAATAACATCCTACGACCACTAAGGAAACAATAAATTTTCCAATATTAGCAAACAAAACACTCCTACAATTGATGCATAATCTGGAATGTATCTCAAAATAACTATATTGAGTGACAAGAGTCGTACGTCAGGATAACAAAATTCCGTATGGTCTTAT